>NC_063255.1:41692460-41772460 GCF_020740725.1 Corvus hawaiiensis | reverse complement strand
GTCATCTGCTGTTTATGGACGTAATAGAGAATTTGGCTTATCAAAATTGTGGGTCAGTTTGTGAACAGTGGAATTATAATTGTTAAAAAAGGTACGTTTGTGGTCTGCAGATTGTGTACATCCTGCCAGTGACTTTCAGAAAACCTGTTTAGCCACGAGGTGCAGCGGGAGCAGAACAAAGATGGTAATGTGAAACATGGGCTATATAAGCTGATGCTTGTGTTAACTAACAGGCAACAAAAGTGTGTCTTCAAGCTGAACCTATCTATAGTCAAGAAATGCTGTTCTATGTCAGAAATTGAATGTACAAATTAAAAATTATTCTTCATTTTAAAATGCAAAAGTATGAAATGGTTTTAAGAATACCTATTTGTCTTTCTGTTTATCTGTATTTCTATAGGTTTTGTCTTGGTTCAAGATAATAATTTTACAGTTCCTGTGGTACATAGTGGAAGGTGTCTCTGCCTATGGCAGGGAGAGTGGAACTAGTGAACTTTATGGTCTCTTCTAACCCAATCTGTTCTGTGATTCTACTTCAAGTAGTTCTTCTCTGAGTTTTTTGGCTTGATGGCAGCACAAACTCTGTAGTTCAGCATAGCAGAAATTTTTTTGGCATAATGTCAAAAGCAAGTGTCCATAATTTTTTTTTTAAATAAAAGCTTTTAAATATAACTGAAATATGTCACAAATAATAAATAGAAGTCTAAATAGTGATTTCGTGCCTGTATGGATAGGATTTAGACAAAAAACCCCATCTTTCTTAGCCCAGGACAGGTACATAATGGTGTGATACTAAACACTGGTGTTATGGCTAAGACACTTAAATGTGCGAATGTCAGGCAAGTCAAAGTTATAGTTCCCATAGTAAACTTGAACTGGTCTCTTTATGGTTATGTAGTTGTATGGTATGCTGTATTGCCAACTCCAAATGTTAAATCATGCCAGCCACTTGAATATCATGAGATTGGCTGAAAATTAATCATGAGATAAACATAAAAAGTTTAGAGTTCTTTTTACTTCCATTCTGATTTTAAGCTGTCAAACTGTTCTTGTCTCATGCTTCTTAGATTTTTCTCTGGTGTTCTTCAATAATTGGTTTTTTTTTTTGCAAGTCAGGAGTAAAACATACCAAGATTCAGGGTAAAGCCAATGGAGCTGAGTATGAGATACAGCTGAAAATTTTTTGTCATAATTTCCTGCTCTCAGAAAATGTGCGAGGTGTACTCTTCTAAGGAAAAGTAATACCAAACTGAAAATATATACAGAGTCTTTCTGGAATTGCTTGTTAAGTTTTTGTGTCATAAGGTGGCAGAGATACAGTGGTGACAGTTCTTAATGTGTTAGAAGGAGAGGAAACAGAGAACATAATTTTGAGTGGCGATCTTCTAAGTTGGCCTCTCTCTTTTGGTCTATTTAAATAGTTTCTCTGCATAATCTTACACAGCCAGAAGTTTTTGACATTTGCTGCATGAGATTCAAATTCTTCAAAGGAGAAAAACTTTTCACTGTTATATTTGAGATGTGAAACATTGGCAATGAGAATGTGTGCTTTTCTTTTTTCTTCTGTTTGCTTATAAAACCTTGGCAGAACATCTCACAATTGAGCAGAAGTAAAAATTTGTCCCCTTCATGTAATAAAGAATCTGCATAACACTAGGCCCTGCCACAAGATTTTGTTTGGTAAGTATTATGTACTGTGTGCATGTTCTGTATGACTACTGAGAGCATTTAATTTTTGAAAATGCTGCTATTTCCTCCATCTTAAGTATAGTAAACCTCTTTTATGTTACTCTGTCTCTTTATGTATGTGGTTTGGCTGTTTGGAGACTTTGCAAATGAGAAAAATCCCCTCTGACCCTGTTCTGGCTTACCCCAGAAAGAAGTGATTGCCCTAGGACTGAGTAGCTGGTGATAGAGTAACACCATAGAGAAGGCATGATGAAGCTGCTGCTGAGACATCACCTGGGTTTCAATTACAGCTGTAGCCCTTGGTGCAGATATACTATAGCAGAAGAGTACTTTGGGGAGCAAACATGGTCTTATCCCCTTGTCTTTTCTGACTTTGAACCCTAAATCAACAAATCCAAAGAGAGCAAGGCCAATACATGCTTCTGTGCAAATACTTAATAAAATATTGTGGTACTTGTAGGCAGTGACAGCAATGCTTATGGAATTTAGCACTGACATTTTTAAAACCACGAACAACAGCACAAAGGTCTAGCCTGTATCTGTTGTGTCCTCAAGGCAATGGGTTTCCTCAGAACTCAGGGGTGCTCATGGGGTTGCAGGCTCATCTGGAGATGAAGGAGGAGCGGGTAACTTGAAGCCCGCTGAGCTGGCACAGTGGTGAGATCCTTGTAGAGGCTGGAAGAGTGCTTGCATGATGGTGCACAGACCTCAGAGGTGGCAAAGTCAGGGTTACAGGGTGTTACTGACAGTTGCTCCATGGCTGAAGCTGTCGTTTACCATGGTAACTTGACAATATTATTTAAAATTATTCATAAGGCAAACTTGAGTGAGCTTTTGGCTGGGGGTTAAGGAAGAGAAAGCATTTTGATCACACTTTTTCTTTCTCAAGTCTCTTTGCTTCTTGGCAGGAGGGGTGAATCTTCATTTTTGCACATTCCTTATAATGAGATAGACAATGGCATTTCCAGATTAAAATATTTGGATATCTGGTTAGTATCTCTTTCTCAGTAACTTATATGTGCTGGTAAACCAAATTCTCCTATTTATCGTGCAATTCAAATGTTCTTTCTTAAAACCAGTTGGAAAATAAAGCAATCTTTGACCAAAGTTTTTCTCTCGGACAGACACTTTTCCCTGTTTCTACCCTTTTACAGGGGTGAATAAGAAGTTCTCAGCCACGCCTCATACCTGAAATGATTCTCAACTTCTCTTTGAAAATACAGTGCTGTTTTCCTATTACACTTCCCTATTAATAAGTGCAAAGGAGACAGAATAACTGTAGTGCGGCATAGCTAAGGCTTGGGGTAGGGAGCACACTTGTGTCTGACAGTGCTTGTCCATGTGTTTTCACCTGTCTGCCCTGGGAGATCCTGTGTTGGATTTGAAGTGGACAAGCCACCATCTTGCTGCTTGAGAGCCAAGAAGGCAGTGGCAGCATGGATTCAGTGTGGACATTTGAGTCCTGCAGCTGAGCCAAACTGTGTTGTGGTTTTGGAGTCGTATGTGGGTCTCCACTGGATTTTTATGGTGGCTGCAGGAGGCAAGAGTTCAGTACTCATCCTTCATGAAGCACTATGGATCTGCAGAGAAAAGTCAGTGTTGCTGTCTGTTCTGTTTCCTGCCCTAGATACCTGTTGATGCTTATCCAGGGGCTGGCTTGCCTCAGATCCAGGGAAGAGGGTATTTATAATTTAGGGCGTGTGACAAATTACCCTCTGGAATTTCTCTGACTGCAAGTTTATGAGCTCTGCAGCCCTTTGTGAAAGTCTCGTAACATTTCTGTGCCTCTGTCTCTCACTGAAATGGTGGTGATACATACGTGATGGGGCGTGATCTAAGATTTAGTTTGTTAACATCCATTATGAGATGAGAGATTCTAGAGAATCACAGAATGTTGAAGTAATATGTGTTTGCTGTGGAAGGAAGAGGACTCTTTCCAAACGCGTGTTCACTGTGTAACAAGGTCCAGCAGTGCCTTAACTGCTATGGAATTTTCTTTTTCCTTATGCCCCAGAGGTTACCAGGAGATATAACACTGCAGATACTTGAGTTGTCCTCCTGTCTGCTCTTCTGTTAATTTTATTTGGAGGTAGAAGTTGGAAGTAGTGGAGTCAGGTCTTGTGATAACATTTGGAGAAGAAAAGAAAAAGAGAATAAGGCCAAAGCTGGCCAAAACACTTTCACTGGATTTTTTTGTTTGAGGGAGGAGGCAAAGAAAAAGGAATGTTTGGAGGAAGCTGTTTAATTGGTTTTCTTCTCACATCTCCTACTTCCCTGCAGTACTATTCTCTCCATATGAGAACCATCCACTTTCATCTCTTTGAAAGATGTCACTGTACTGATGTGTAAAAGAGAGGCTACACCACCACTAATGTTGGCTTTCTGTAGTTTTATAGGGCATGTCAATAAATACAAAGTAGGTGCCTCTTCTGGAAGTACACATCCACAGTCTTGAATAACACAAGGTTTGAAAGACTTTGGGCATAAAACACTCCCTGTATGCTTGTCTCAGTGTGTTAACAAAGGATAGATTGTGCATTCTTATACTCAATTTGACCCGTAGACTTTCTGTCCTAATTGCAGAGGGCTGTTGCAGTTTTCTGCAAATGTTGCTTATTTACAGTTTTTATCAGTAATTCCTAATTTCTGGTGGCAAGATGTATGTTTTCTTTCTGTCTTGTCCTAAACAATATCTGCAACATCAACAGCAAAATCAAGCTTTGATGAGGGTTTCCTGCTTATTTTCTGTATTAAAGAAATATTCTTGGCAACTTCATCCAAATGTCAAAGGACTTTTTATGTCAGAGTTACTTTTTTTGTATTTATTCTTGAAAAGTAAATTGTGTAGAAGTTCTTGGTTTAATTCATTCAGAAGTGATACCCTGCTTCCTTTGCATCTCTCTGCTTCCAGTTTCTTCTAGAGATGGCTGTTAAGGAAAACAAAGCTAATAATGTGTCTTGAATGTGAAGGACATGAGAAGAATATTTGCCATTTATATCTACAAGGCATTTAGTTTTCTTCCCCCACAAAGTTCCCTGGTTTATCTCTACAGAGGTGACACCAAAAAATGCACCCTGTTTCACTTGTTGGCAGCAGAAGAAGAAGTCTTACAATTGTGTGCCTGTGACATCCTGGAAATTTCTGGGACATGGTTTGTTTCTGAAATTTTTTCTAAATCCACAATCTACCAAGGATGAAAACTGTTCTTGTTCTTAGGTTTGATTGTGTCTATTGAGATGTAAAAAGCAACAACCCCACAAGATCGTACAAGAAGAGGGCTCCCATGAGCATACATGTGGTTGCTTTTTTCTTTCTGAGGTTGTAGGTTTCTGTTTGAGGACGAATTTTCAAGCATGTATACAAGATGCTTTTAAAGCTAACATTAGCAGCCTTGCTATTATACACCTAAAGAACCTTCTTCCATGGAAAGACATAAGGCTTTTCTTTGCAGATACAAATAAATAGCTTCTTTGCGTATGCAACTTTTTTTTTCAAATGTGCTTTCAGTCAAATGGACATAGAGGCCTTGTGAATATAGGGAATTATCTTCTGTCCTTTGTTTGGTTGCTGTTAGCTCTCTTTTTCTGCTTGGAACTCAGGTGTGTATTTCATCTAAAGCCTTCATTTTTAACACATCTTTGTTTAGGTGAAAGGATGCTGGGATAATCTTAGTTTAAACATTTTGAAAGAAAAATGCAGCTGTAAGTATGCACTGCATTAAGGGTCAAGAGGGTTATTTTTTTAAGCCTGTGACAGAACCTGAAGGGCCTGAAAACCTGTAGACACAGGAAATGCCTCTGTGTATTAATGTAAAGCAAAGCAGAAAGCTTGCAGGTGGATGAGATGCAGCTGCCAGGGGCTTGGAGGGAATTGAGTGCAAGTTATGGACTACGCTGTCAAGGGATTCCCATGAGACCTTGGATAAGTGACTGTGACTGCTCTCTGCAGCAAGATAGGAACAATGCTGTGGGCACTTTTGCACCACTGGGCTGCAGGGCTGGCTGAATGAGGGCAGACAAATGCTTGAGGTATGTAGTGTAAGTTAAGTGACTCAGCACGGTACCAAAGACATCTAGTACATATGGAGGGTACCTCGTAGGGGAATGTTGAGCTTGCAGGAGTGTCTCAAATCTCTCGTCGCTTGAAATCACCAAAGTTGGTGCTGCAAGGACATGCTGCCTTGGCTTGGTAGTTTCTGAATCACTTTTCAAAGAGTGGTGCCTAGTCTTTACATCAAAACATAAGCATAGTAGGGATTTTTCTTAAACAAAAAAGCTGCAGAAGGCAGCACTCTTGATTCCTCTTAGTTCTGCTGGGTTTTTGTCTGCTAGAAAGACCCATGTTTCTTCTCTACCAGGAAAATGACTAGTATACCCAGGAGAAAACTTGCTGGTTTGTGTGAGATCCTTAATGGTCCAGTAAAGCTGAAAGAGGAGAAATGCATGCTGTGCTGTTCCCCCTGGAAAGACTCTGGTCAGCTGGATGAGTTGTACTGGATTACAGTCCCTGCCCAAAACCTATTTATGTGGTTTAGCCTGTGGTATTTTTTCATGTACGTTTATTCTAAGCAGGGACTGGAAAGAGACTTTCCTTCTCCAGGGGAAGAATTGGGAGTATTTCCACTTTTCACAGAAACCTATTAGAGGGGGAAGGAGAAGTGAAGAAAGAATTGAAGTACTGTATATAATGGTCTGATTAAACTCTTTAACCACTAAGCTGTTACACAGAAGTCTGTCTGATATCCACTCTTCTTTTTAATATGTTGCTGCTGTATTTTATGTGTGAATAATGCTGGCAGAGATTCTCAGCTCTGTGGGGAACATGGCTGGAGAAGCACTGAGTTGTGGGAGTTGCAGGGACAAGATTTCTGCAGGTATGAGTTGTGAGCTGGTTGACAAAGAATTTGATGTTGTTAAGCCAAAGACTCAGTAGGGTTAGTGGGTAGCTTCAGTCCTGAAGATGGAAACTCATATGCAGTTTTGGTGACTTAGTCGCTGTGTCATTCCTGACTGAGGAGACAAGGGGCTGAAGACTGTATTTTGGGATTTTTCTGGTGATGTGCTGTGGTTTTTTTAGGATGCAAAGCTACATTTGCATAGCTATAAGTAAGGGTAGAAGCCTCATGTGCTTAGGTATTCTAGAAAATTCTCTTGAGTATTTGTCTGTTGCTGACTTTCTGCTGAATTACATGTCTAGTCTGCTAAGACATTTTTAAAAATCCCATTACATATCTTTTGGAGACTTCACCTGTGGATTTCACTGCTTCAGATCTCTGTCTAGGAAGTGGAAGTAATACCGTTTCCTGTAGTATAGCGCTTACCACAGGGGATTGTTTCGGGAGCAGTGTGTTAAAAAATGGGAGGTGAGATGCTATTAAATGAAAGTCACTTAGAAGTGGCTGTGTTTATTTAATAGGGCGGTATGCTTGGGGCAGAGTGCTCTTTCCCAAGACAGTTTTGTCCTCCTTTTGTTTCCCATGTGAATTCTGCTATTTTCCATCCCAGCTGCAATTAACAGGTTCCGGTAATGTACCTTTCAGTGGTAATGCAGTCAATGCTTTGATTTGTATTGAGGAAGTTTGCCTGTGGTAGTCTATCTTCTCAGCCTCTGTCCTCCATTTGGACAATGAGGTAATACTACTTTTTTTACCAGGGGAAAACTGAAACAAAATTTCTTACCGTGTGGTAGTATTCATGCCACCTGTGTGTCCAAACCTTTACAGTGTACATGCAGTGGTTGCAGCACTGTGGGGTCTTGGTTCTCTGGTACAAGCAATTCCATTGTAAACTTAGGGGAAAATGCAGGGTCTGAAAACACTTTTCTGTGCTGGGTGGTTCTATGTGGAACTATGCAGAATTACTCTGAGGCAGGCTCTTGGTGTAGCTCTCAAGTAGTTAGTTTCCCAGTCTCTTTTTAACCACAATTGCATTTTTACCTGCCCACTAGACAATGAATTCCTCAAGGCTCTTTCTTGATTTATTTGCTGCAAAGTTGAAGGAAGGAAGGTAATGACAATGTGAGATGTCAAAAGATTAGGCAAACCAACTTCATATCAGTAGTAAGGATCACAGCTTTGAGTGAATCATCACTCCTTAGTATGTGAATACCCTACACGAGAGAAGCTGTAAATGTAATTTGAGCAGAAATACAAGTTGGACTTTTTGAAAAGAAGTACTAGTCTAAGGACTCTCTTCAGCATAATATAAAAGAAAGGTTTGATATCTGGTTCTCTCCACTGAAACACTGCTCTGCTTTTCCACTTTGGTGAAGCAGTGGAATTTATGTGGTAAAGCAGGTCACTTTCTGTATTCGAGCATCTGTTTGCTTCTACCTATTGTGGTTAACCTCCCTCAGATGGTAGTAAACTTTGGATGCAGAACAGCTATGAATTTAACAAAACTATAATATCTCTTAGTGTACAGTCTAGGTTAGTCAATAGAGCTGGAGAAAGTCTGATTTACAACCGTGTCAAATGAGCCCTACACAGGTTCTGCAGTAGATATTGAGAGTAATTCTGTATTGCTTTAGACTGCAGAAAAATGGCATCTGTTTTCAAGACTTTGTTTACAGGTACAGAGTTAAGATAAAGTGGTGTTTGGTGCATGTGGATGGTATTCAAGAGTATGACTGAAGTACGCACAGGTGTGCTTTAGCTGCTGTTGAACAGACTTGCTCAGGTCCTAATAACTGAGGAGTTGGCAAGGTTTTACTGTGCTGATTATTTATCCAGCTTCTTGGGCTATTCTGTAGCTAGTTTAAGGCAGCTTTGGTTTTGTGTTCATGAGCAGAAGTTATACCTGTGGTGGTAAAAGCAATTGCCTCCCTTGTTGGTGGCATAAAAAATAAATGTTTTCTCACTTCTCTTTCCTTTGCTTTCACTCACACTTTGTGTGTTATAGTAGTGAAAATGGACTTATTTCAATAAATAAATCAGTAATTTTAAACTGCTTTCACTTTATATTGAAGTATAGGATTTTCCAACTTATTCTGTCATTTTCACTGAAGCTCACACAAAGGAAACACAGTCTATGCTATCCACTTGTCATCAAACCTATTTTCCACCCTACTCCTCCCAGCTTTCTCAGTTGCCTTTATGAAAAACAGATAATGATTTTACACTAGCAGGTTTGCAAACAGTCAGTAGGTAGTTCTGTAATTTTAAGGTTTCCTTCTTGTATTTCTGGCAAATTTCTGGTGCAAACAGAATAGCACAACTAAGTCTCAAATTGTCATGGGAAACTGCTAGTACAAAAAGGAATAATTATCATAGCTTGTGCATAACAGATTTTCATAAACCAGAATATATCCAACCTCTGTGTATTTTTGTGGGTAAAAATGTTAGGATTTGAATGAGTATTTTTCATGTAAATGCTTGCCTGAAACCTTTTTGATTAAAAGAGTGGCAAGATTACAGACCTAGCAAGCTAAATATGAAATTAACAAGCCCAGAGACTGCATTTTGGTAAACCATAGAATTACTCCATGGCAAAAAGCCAGAAATTCATTAAATCCACAACAAACTGGGCACAGAAATGTGGTTTTGCTGTCTCTCATCCTGTCTGCTATAACTGAAGGAACATACCTTGTTTTGTGAGTGTGGGTTTTTCTTCACAGTTTTGACCACAGCATTTAATTTCTTCATTTGACCAGTACTGTCTTGGTATGTCTACCACTAATTTACACAAGTTTTTGTTTATTTATTGCATTGAATTCACTGTGCTGATGCCTTAGGATTTTAGCAGTTGGGTGTTGGTGATTTGATTTACCAGATATCTAACAGGTGGCTGTAAAGGCTAGTGGGAACTTAAAGCTAAACCAATCATGATACTAGCCTGAGAGGTGAAAAGTTTAGGATATGATTGATACCAGTATGACTTGGCTGCAGTGTAGTGGAGGAGGTGAAACAGGGTAGTGGAGGAGATGAAACAAGGTGCCTTACCTTGCCCAGAGAACTACTGGTATCTCTGAGCAGCTTGACAGAAATGCTGCTGTGTGGTCTGCTCTCTTAACTGTGCTCTTGTTTTCTGACTCAAAGGAGTGTTCAGAAAAAGTCTCATCTTGGAGATTTTGTGTGTTTAGGACTGCAGTTTCCTGTGCACTTCAAGCCAGGCAGAAGATGGCAGTGGTAATGAAAGGGGTCGTTCTGTATTTGGGTCAACCCCATGGTAAACTGGGTCTGGGATGGTGTTGGTATTTCAAAAAAAGAATTTCATTTGGAAGTGGGCTCTGCTTTAATGTGGATAAATTCATTGCTTAGTTCAGCACATGCCCACAAAAATGCTATTAACAGAAGGATGGGGCAAGCAAGAGTAGCTGGATTAAGGGAGAACCTTTTCTGTGCCTGTTCTTATGCCAATTTAAAGTGCACGTGAAGTAACAGTGAAAGCCTTCTCTCTATCTCAAGAGCAGGTACATCGTAATTGGTGAGTGTGTAAATGATGTTTCTGGCCCAGACATCTTTATAGTAGGGGATCCTGGGTGTGAAACTGGTACAACTTCGTTAAGGAATCTTGTTCTGACTGATGCCTCTTTTGATATGAACATGTTTAAGGAGAACTTTGATCACATGGTTAATCTGTTTGGAGAGTTACCCCTTATATTTGCTTACATTTGATGTGTTTTCCATGTTCTAGATGTTTTTATTAGAGTTTGTAGGTGTAGTATGATGAAAAGCACATTTAGCATATGGCGTGTCTTGAGCATTTGTCTGAAATTAACGTGGTTCATAGTAGCTCTCCATAAAGTGTGATCACACAGGAGTTGCACATTGAAAAAGGTTCCATGAAATCTACATTTCCTAACCAGAGAGTTCTTCTTGCTTCATTCCTCCTGTTCTGCTTTTTATGGCATTTTCTTAAACTTTGCTTTTCTACAAAAAGTTATTTTATATTGAAATCCCTTTTAGATGAAGAGTATTTGAAAATTTCAATAATGCTGATATAATTTAAAGGTAGATGCTATTTGGTGTTGCTTGACTCAGATTCTGTCTGTTGTGGTAGGAGTTTTACTGGGGGAATGCCATTCAAATGAATTGAACATCGAGATGTACTTAGTGTATCCAACTGTCTTGGACAAGGGAATTTCTGTGAACATATCTCTTACAAATGTCTTAGCATTTGCTTTGCAAAGTTGTCTTCTTAGGAAGGCTAAAAAGAGAATTGTAAACTATCTGATTATTTTAGATGTATTTCTCTAGTGAAACTACCACTTGTTAGGTATTCACATGTTAAAGGATTAAATTACTAGTTCTTTCATTGTTGCCATTTCAAGCATGAGGAAATCGTGAGCCAACACCTGAAGTTGAAACTTCCATTTAAATTTGGAGTAAAAGAAAATGTGTCCTACTTATACACTTAGTATTTTAGTAAACTTTCACTTGTAGAGTGTTGATTTAACAAACAAAAAACTCTTTAGATCAGAAAAGGAGAAAGGTGTCCTGAGTGTATTCTGCTTCTCAGATGATCGCTCTGTTCCAGCAACTGGGACTTGATACAGTATGAAACATTTCTTTATCTTGAGAAAGAATTAGCAGGTATCATACTTCCCTTGGTTTAAAATGTGAGATAGTAACATGCCTTGTTTGAATTTCTGTCTTTGCAAGGATTCAAAATTGAAGCTTGATTATATCATTGCCACAGAACCCAGTGCACTGTTCTTTCATCTCTTTCAGGGATGTTGTTAAAATTGTGCTGTTCTGTATTGGCTTAAAAGGGGCAGTATTTTTGTCTATTATTTCAAATACTAAAATCTGTTATGTTCATCTGCAGAAATTGCATCTGAGTGTTGCTCATTTTCATGGTACAACAGGGTAGTTAAAATGGAAAACGAGTTAAAATGATGTTTCCTTTAAAAAAATACCTTTTATCTTTTGTTTCTTGAGCTAATTGATTGCTATTTGCAATGTATTGTGAAATTGCTGGGTAAGAAGAAGAATGATTGAAGGTGAAACACGACAGAGTTTTCAAGCACTCTGAGAATTCTTGTAAAAGGAATTAACAAATCCACCAAATAGATCAGTGTGTTTGTTCCTAGTATTTTCTTTCCTGGAAGCAAACACAATCAAGTGTGACTGTCAATGAATCAGACAAACTACGGGGTCCACCTTTCATAACCTTGCAGGGCTGAGGCAGGTAAACAAAGGAAACCGAAGGCAGAAGAGAAGTAGTAGTCTTGTTCCTGATGCAGAAGGACTGGTTCCTGGCTTCCAGATGAATTTGGAAGAAAATAAAGTTGAGTTCAGCAGTCACATTGTATTTCTTGTTTTTATGGGTGACTTCTGATTGCAGCTTTTATCAGTTTATTGATTGGTTTTATGTAGTTCATTAAAACCTGTAGCAGCACAATACTTGCTGGAGAAACTTAATTTTCTTTCTTGGCAGACCTTTGTCTGGTGCCACTGGTTGCAGTGCTTTCTGCAAGTATTGAGGCTGAAAAGTATAACTTTTTAGGTGTAACTGGAAATCTGTCACAATCTTCACAGTTCTCAACTCTAGTAGCATATCAGCTTCTAAGTGATTAACATTTAAAGCATGCTGCTCCAGAGTAAGCAATGTAGCCATAATATAGAGAGTAGATGTAGGATAACAGGTACCTATAGCTGTTTCTGAGTCTTCCTTTATATGTATTTGCAGGCGAAAGTGAAGTTCTGGCAAGGATCAGGAGTGGACATTGACAGTTCTGTTTTGTAGTGGGAAAATTATTTGGGTGTTTATTTTATGGTAACATTTTTATTAAAAAAATCAGAACCCTCTTTCGTAAGCACAATATATGTACATTTTAAAAGCGTGGTTTCTTTTAAATTAAAATGCTAGATATTTTCATCTTTTCCATGAAGTCTTGCCCCCTTAATATTTTTTCAGGGCAGTTAAGGCCACCACCTCAAGTTAAACATAAGCTTACTGGGAACAGGTTTTTAATCTCTCAATCTTTTTTTTATTGTTGTTTAATTTTTCATGATGTAACATTGAAACTACTGATCTGCAGTATTCCTTTCTGACTAGTTCTCCTGTCACCCCTGTGAACCAAAGTATAAATGAACTTGTGATGGAAATAAATAAATAGGAGACTTTTTGTCCTCCAACTAAATTAAAACTGGACACTAAAACCAATGTATGCATATAGCTACAAGGACAAGCTCAGACTGGCTTGTGCCATTTCCAGCAGGTGCAGAACTGTGGTCAGACTCTTTGGCAGAGTGTGTAAGGGCAGAAATTGAGTAGTAAGAGATCGTGCATGTGCTGCTGTCTTTCAGCAGTTATGGGAAAGATTAAAATGGGAATTTCTGACCTAATTGCGGCTAGAAGACAGATGCAAAGTACTGAACTCTGAACTGAAGCTGCCTTAGTGTGATGCCATAGGTCTATAAGCTTAAAATGTTTTTTTTCTGTATTTTTTTTAAACTGTGAAGTCACATCCTTCAATTGGTAGAGAGTGGTGTAAACTTCTCATTCCTGTGTAATGAGGACATATTTCACAAAAAAAGTATTACTGTGAAATGCTGAGGATTGCTTGTAAGCAAAGGCATAATACCTTAAAGAGGACTTCAAAGCTCTACTGATGGAAACAGCATTTCCTGTGGCAGTGTCCTTTTACTGATTTCTGTCTGATTTTTCAGCAAGTGTTTCCTGCTGCCTTTGAGGAAGGGAAATTGAAACTAGTCTTTGTCATTTCAAGTTCCACTTTCAGCCTTTTCTTCTGGATGCTCTGCAAGCACACAATGTCAGGGCAGGGCAGAATGCAGCTTGGTGGCTGCCTGAGCAACTGAAGAACTTTGGTAATATTCAGGCTGTGCATTTCTGTTCCCCTACTTGCTGATGTAAGTTGGTATTAACAAAATAACATTGACTTCATCAGGTGACAGGCTTGATGCATGTTTGTATGTCACCCTACTTGACTTGCTTTTTATTGTCCTAATCATGAATGATTCAGTATGTATCCTTTCCTGCTCAGTTCAGCTCCATGTGATTCCTAAGACATTAAATAAAAGCTGTGTCTTATCAATTCACTTCAGCAGCCCACAGAGTCATGTGTACATTAGAAAATTGATTTTGAGAAGTCTGCCACTCCAGTTTATTGCTTATGCTGCTGTTTGTAGTATTTTGTGCAAAACAGACAACTGAATTAACTTACAAAACACTAAATTAACTTGCAGAGGGAAAGTTACAGCACTTTAGGAACTTAGCTGGGATGTTTGTAAAAAAGTTGGTATGAAAGTGAGGTGGAGAATGGTACCTGTGATTATTTGTCTGTCTGGTGGTGGTGGTTATATTCAACTATGTGCATTGCTCAGATTGTATCTCCTAAACAGCAACTGGCTTAGTGAAGATCTTTTTTGATTAGTATCCTTCTTAACACAGAAGGTAAGAAGGTCTTTTCCATCCACTTGCTTTGACTATAAGACTAGGCTCTTTGTGTCTTGGTTTCCAAACACCATTCCTTCAGGGCTGAAGAGAAATTTGGTATTCAAAGCTTGCAGTATTTCCTCCAGTTCTGTAGAACTGGAGTAAGCACTTCCAGACAAAAGTCTGTGATTAAAACAAAACACATTCTTCTTTATGAATGAAGAGTTAATTTTCTGTGAAATACCAAGATTAGCTTTTTTGCTTGCTTTATTCGGAATCATGATATGTTTCATACAGTGTAATAATGTTTTTTTGTTCTCACTAATTTGTGAAATGCTTGTTTAGGGTGTGTGCATGTGTTCTTGGTAAGCACTTAATAAACTAGATTGATCTTTTTGGCAAAGGCTGCGTTGTGTAGAACAAATTAAACCTGAAATAACAGTTGTTTCAGATTATTTTTCTGAAAGCGTAATTGCATATATTCTTCTTCCTACTGGCTGCTGAAATGGGTTTCCCGATAATGTTTTATTATTCTGGTTTATTTCAACAATACATATATAGTAGTTTTGTTTCCATTCCACTGACAAACCTAGAGCCTCCAGTGGTAATTCTTCACCAGCAATTTTTTATAATTGTAATAACCATGGAACTTTGTGAAATATAGTGGAAATATTTTCCCAAAGTTTATGTGCTATAAATAAAATCCCAATTTTCTTTTTTCCACAGAATCATTTATGGGTTTTTTTTCCAGGAAAAAGGGAGTGCAAATAGATATTTTTAAAGCTGCCTATCTGTTAAAACATTTCTGAATACTTTAATATCTTATTTTATATGAGTTTATATGAGCGTTTATATGGCTCTTGTTTCTTTTTTAATCTCCATCAGTTCTAAGAATTTGGACATATGCTAAAATGCTAATTAAGGCACTTGAACATATTTAACGGAGTGCTTATGTCCTATTTTAGCTGTGTGTGGCAGGGGTAAATTGAATTAAACCACTATGTTGCCATCCTGAAAGGGATTTAGGAGTCTAATGGTCCATCATGTGCTCCTCTTTACCTACAACTGATAGCTGTGGAGCCATGATTGTAGTCCAAGGAGCAGCATTACTGAGGCCCCTTCATAGACTGGGTCACTTCATGTGACTTAAGGCATAGTCTTGTCTACAGGCTTATCTTTGAACATTTTTCAGAATGCTTTATAGGCACTTGTGAACTTAAGGTGTCAGTTTTTTGGGTGTTTTTAGGAAATAAAGTACCATTTAACCATCAGGTCAAAAAGATTTTGTCTGAATCAGAAACCTAAGCTTTTGCTCTTGTGTTGTATCTCTGCAGCAATGCTGACGGACTATTAACTGATACTGGTCTTCATATCTTTACTGGGATCAGATTCTGGCACAGTGATTTTATTATCATCTCTTTATACTCAGACAAAAAGAAAAAAGTTAACATTGTAGTTAATAAATATTTAATCTTTCTCTTTTTGAAAATGATGTCATGTAAGTGGCTATGAAAAGAGATCAAAACTTTTAAAACAGTGTCTTGTAGGTGTCTCCCAAAGGAGGCAAACAATACAAGCTTGCATTACACAAGCAAAAAGGCGATTCTAGCCCAAGCCTTTCCTTTCTGCCTTTCCTTCATCTTTTCTGGTTCTATGTTGGTGTGTTTTTATGCAAAACCAAGCATCTTTTGTGTTCAGGGAAAGGAGAAATAGAAGCATCTGAGTTTGTTAACAGATTTGACAAACTGTGGCAGCAAAAGCTATCTTTTTTATATTTTGGCATGAGCAGTCACCCTTTTATTGGGCCATTAATGCTATTTCAGAGCCTCACGCTGTATCCACAAGCAATAATTTAGCAGTTGTTTATCAGGAGCTTTCATAAAGCTCTGAATAGTATTATAACATTCAGTAACACTAACAACAGCATTTCAGAATCCATGCCAGTTTACGCGGGATATCTGTGAACGTAGTTGTTCGGGGTTGCATGACCCACATAACCTATAAATGTGATTGGAATTTACAGTGCTGGCATAGGCTGATGGATAGCAGATTAGAGCCCTGATTAACCATGTGATTCACAGGCTGGGAATATATTGTCCTAAGAAAGATTCATTAGATGAAATCAGAATTTCAAGTGGTCAGATGAAATTCAAGCACTCTGTTTGCTTTCCTTCCCCCTTTACCCCCCTTGTGTTTTTCTTTTTAGGTTGCCCTCTTACTCGTTTATTTATTTATTTTATTTTATTTCCAGAGCTGGAAAATACTACTTTGATGAATCTGTTCCTCACCCTAAAGCTGTCTGTCTGTTGTTCATCAGAAAGCAGGTCGCAGTTCAGTGAGCAGAAGAAAAGATTTTAATAGAAGCTGTGCCAAGGGCTGTAATGCATCATTTTAGGGCCCTAATTACACTACAATGACAAATATCAATGGTGACAACAGCAATAACCTACATCCTTTAATGGCTATGCTGGAAGAGGAGTTTGGGCACTGTGCCATCGGATTAGACTTGGTTTCAAAACATAGGCCATTAGAAGAGTGTGTGTCCACAGCATTATTGGCTGATAACTGAAGCCCAGTGGAAGGGCCTGTAAATAAATGAAGCCTCTCTAAAGCCTGGTCCCATGGGACAAAAGAGGTAAAATTAGATGACTCTGAAAGCAGCCATGTTTCCGAGGCAACTTTGGCTTTCCATGTGAGGAACTGGATGCCTGATTTTATGAAATCATACTTTTTCCTTCTCCTGGCATTTACACTGATTGTGAAAAACCCGTTGACCTGATGCCTAGCAGATAAAAAGAAATCCTAAACTGTTGTTCAAATGTAGGGTTTTAAAAATGCGTGTGAGTGTAGAAATACAGAGTTGTGCTTTACCTTGTGACAGAGTCTGTACCTTAGGCAAAGAAGAATGAGTTTCCAGGCTTCCTCCAGGGGTACTAGGAATAGGTCTACTGAGATGCTAACCTATGGCATTAGTACCTACACCTTCAAGCTTCAGGGCAGCATTGCAAGAAACCCACTCAACTAGCTTCTGGCAGCTAACTCCTTTCTCTTGTATGTTTTGTGGAAGACAGTCAAGCCTACGGCTGTGGCATTATCTCCTGCAGTTAGTTGGAGAAACAGTTGCAGTGTTGAGACAGAGTGTACTTCATATTTACTGTGTGAAAGTGTCTGTTTTGAGACTTTCCTTGGTACAGAATGTGTACCTATCTTGTGTCCATACACAGTGTTTTCCTTCATGCCGTCGGACTGCCTGTGGTCTCCAAAGGTAGGCACTCCATGCCTCAGTCATGTTGTGTCTCTGCAGTCTGCTGCTGCTCAGCTGGGCTGTTTCCTTGCTGCTTGAGTGTGGAAGATGATAAAAGGTAACTTTATTCACAACCATGCAACTGGGGATGCTCTTTGTTAGGGAAAGTAAAGACTGTTTTAATAAGGGAAAAAATGCAAACACTTTAGTATAGTAAGGGCTTTTTGGCTTTGTTGTGACTGGTCTAGCATAGAAGTGCTGCTGGGGAATGTTTAGACATCACTTGAAGCTGTTTTAGCTCTTTCTTCTCCATAGGCTGAGCTGGATGCTTTCTCCATCAGCTCACTTCCCTGCATACAGCATGAAAGGAGTTGTTGTTCTGCACTCCGGTGGGATTGATATCAAGAGATTATTGCAGTCGTGTAGCTGTTCATATTCAGTCACCTGTTTTCAGTTACTTACAACTTTTTGGAAAACTCTTTTTAGCTGAACATTTCCCAGGTTCAGAATCTGCCAGAGGTGGATTTTTTTATAAATACTGAGCAAATATGTTTCAGCCACTTTTTGGCCAGAAGAGCAGTAGAAGAGAGACACTTCTGTTGGGGAGGGGGGAGAGAAGTGATCAAAAGAGAAACATCATAATTGAAATAACTTGAAATATCTATGGTTGAGTACCTTACTTGAGAAGAAATGCCTCAAAGTGAATAGAATAAAATTATTTTTGTTGACTAAGCTATATCCTAGCTGAACGGTAATTTACAGGTTTGATGGGGAAACCAGTGAAGTTTTATAGCCTGTGTTACCCAGGAGGTCAGATAAGACAGTTGTAACAGTCCTTTCTGGCCTTAAAATCTATGAATCAACAAGCCTTTTAAAATTAGATGCTGAGCTCCTGCATGGCACTTTGAGCTGGTTTTGTTCTCAGTTCCTTAGCAGTGCACTAAAGGTATCCAGCTGAGGTAGAAGAGTGGTTTTCCAAAGGCTACTCCCCTAGAGCTATGCAGGGGAAGGTTGTGACAGGCCTTTTAAAGATGGAGAGGAGTTGTTTTGCATCAGAAGAAAGCACAATGTGCCTTTTTTTTTTATGAAGGCACATATGTGTGTTAAACGGCAGGTGAGGCTGGCCTCAGCTTATGTCAGGGCAGGGGCCCTTTGGAATTTTGTGCTCATGTGGAAAAGCCTTGAAGAATAAAATGTGTAGTTTTCTCTCTGGCTTTAAGGCACTCAGGAGATTTCCCAAAAAAAAATAGCAGTGTGGCTGGAACCCAAAATTTGGAAATTACTTGATTAATGGTGCTGGAACCACTAAGAACAGGTACTTTACAGCTGTGCCTTGTACTACAATCTCAAGTAATGCTGTATTGGATTGTACAGCCTTTCTGGCTGAAGCTTAGCTGCACACAACTTGTCACTCCCCGTGCTGCCTGTGTAACAAGCAGTTAATAAATTTCCTTGTCAACTAATGTAGTGGATGCTGTCTGCTTAAAGGAATATTTAAGTTTTACAGTGTGGGATATCTGATTTTATAGGTGCATTTGAAATTTGTGGATAATTTAGCTTTTTGCTGAACAGAACATATTCTGAGGTGTCCTATAAGATACCTATGTTGCTGAATAAATAGAAAAGATGTAGTACACAAATACAAAAAAATTATTAAAAGGCATAAATTTAATGAGACAAGGACTTGCATAAACAGTGAAGACCAGTGAGGAGATACAAGGACAGTTTAACACAGAAATTGCTATATAAATGGCATATGGGAATCTAGATGGATTTCAGAGAAATGAAGTTGCATTGCAAAATAGTGTGTATTAACTTGTATGTATCACCCAGTATGCACAAGGGGGCAGAGTTAGTTTCACATGTACTCTTACCTCTTGCAAACCATGTCTGCTGGTTATGTAGCTAACTGTAATATTCCTTGAACCCAGATTTATTTCATATGAACTTCTGACTTTTGCTGCTACTTCTGAGCCTTTCTGATCTATAGATTCTTTTCTAAGTGTTTGCCATTTAAAAGACAGCATACCAAAAAGGCTGGAAGGTTTGCTGTTAAAAGAAGGAAGGCTAAATTGCGTGTTAGTATGTCTTTATCACATGATTTGTGACTTTGTGAGAGGAAAAGCGTTCTGTCCTGTCGTAAATGAGGAACTGATCCTGGTTAGAATTTATTGTAAGAAGGTTATGATTTATTTTAAGAAAGTCTGTGTGGCTTTAAATATTCTGCTTCTGGAGCTGTAATTCTTGTGTTATCTAGCCAAATCTCCTCTGTCTCTATTGAGATTTTCATATTAAATACACAGAATAAGAATTGATCTCTGGTATGAAAATAAAATATTGTATATTATTAATTTGTGATTACAGTTGCCACACGAAAGTAACTATTACTAACCAGTAGAATAGACAACAGCAGAAGTGTGTTACAAGACTGCAGTATTCCTTTCTGAAACACATGGTCGAATGATTATCAGTAAGGTTGTATATTACAATGCTAATGTTCCCGTGATATGCACTGTTACAAATAAATGGTGTATTTGTTCCCTTTGCTTACAGTGGCATTGCTATAATTTGAAATGATCCTTCCTTTTGCATCGTAGGAGAGAGTTCAGTTTGATACACAGAATTTTGTTACCTTTTTTGTTACATCTCCTGAAGATTTTGTTCTTTAAATTCCTGTGATTGTGTAATCAAAATTAACTACTCTTTTTGTCAGTTCTAAACAGTGGATTTTTTTAGGATAAGGTTTTAGCCAGAAATTACTAGCCTCCTAAGTATTTTTGAATCTGTGTGCAAACACTTTTGTTATTTTGAGAATATTTCTTGGCCAGAGGATGGCCAGAGTTGAAAAAAACCAAGCAAATGTCTCTTTAGGGTTCATGGGTGACAGTCTCATTTGAGAATTTATGTAATTGAACTTTGTTTTTCTTGTGACTTTCAGGCAGAAATTGTCAAGAGGCTGAATGCTATATGTGCACAAGTCATTCCCTTCCTGTCCCAAGAGGTAGGTAGTCATTTGTACTGCTTCTGATCTAAACGATTGCCTCATCATATCTCTTACAAAAGTGGGACTTTTTGTTGAGACTGTTTCCTTATGAATCTCTTGGCACTTGTAGATGACTTTCCACTGTGCTGTTATCACTGTAACTTCATTATCTTCTTCAAGCCTATTGTAATATCATTTAAATATATTTATGAAATGGAATGTGTTGTAATGTCAAAGCAAAACTACAGTTTAAATATTTTTCTTTAATGTATGATGTAGTTTATCTTGAAATTATGATTTTGTGGGTCTCAAAAGACAGCTTGCAAAAAATGCTAGAAAGGCATAATTTGTGCTACATCCTTGGCAATGAACATTAAAGTTGGGCAGAAACTTCTGTTTTGGTACATGAATAGTGGTGTTCAACACAGCAGGCATAGAAACACAGCTTTTATTTTGCCTTTTTTCTCTCTGCATCCCAGATTACTTACTACCTTAAATCTTTCTATGTTTTTGTGTATTTGGGGAATATAAACAGAAAATTGAAACTCACTGTGAGCTAATTTCCCTAAGCATTAATTTTCTCCAAATTATGATTTGGTGGTATTATTGTGAGTGCATTGTAGATAATTTAAGAGGCACTGGGATTTGGGGGAGTTGACGGGAGCTAATGAGGGAGCTTCCGAGCAACGGGTGTGTGTGAAGTAAAAAAGAAGTGTGGTTCGTGAAAAGAAGCCACAGGTGCATAATGGCTTCCCTTGTCCACCCCTCTGAAGGAAAGGGACTAGAGGCTGGGGTCTGTTGGCACAGGTTAGTGTTCATCAATTTAGCACATGGTTTCATTTCAATACAATATGTGAAGCTGTGAAGTCAAAACTGGAAGGTGTCTTTTTGTGTATTGCATGTGTAAAACGTCATGCCTGAGAACATGATGTGACTATTTCTCCTGGCTTTTCACTTGTTGCATAAAATGCCAGTGCTTTTCAAGAGAGCTGCTCAGCCGGCTGCAAAAAAGAGGCTGTGTGCTCCATGTTGCTGTTCAGTTAATGAGCTTCATGCGTGCCACATGTGTTTGTATCTGTGTGTGTTTGAAACGAGAATAATGCCATCAAAACTAGAAGTGTTTGTGAGTGCCACTGTACTCTGCTTACTAAGATGGATTTGTGGAAACTAAATGATATGTAATGTTCTAGCTTGATTGCTGGGGGACCAGAATTCAAGTCCTGCACAGATCTAAAACAAGTAGCTGTTTTGTACTTTGACTGCTTCAGAGTCTCTATAGGTGTAGTTACACGGTTTTATTTGCTGTGCAGGGATAGCATACCATATATAAACAGCAGGGAAGGATTGAGAAGGGAAACATAAAAACGCTTTTCATGTGTCTTGACAGTGCAACTGACAGTGACAGTTTCTGTAATGGGCTTAGGAAAATCTTGATGGTTGTTTGACCTCTTCTAGTAAGAATACATAATTAAATCAGTCTATATTGGTATACGCTGATGTGTCAAAAGAGAACTGAGCTTCAGGTTTGAGTATCCTGCTAGTCTTGGCTTCCCTCTAATTTGTGTCTTTGAAAAGTGAATGTCTTAATGGATGTCTCTTTATTTCGTCATCTAGATTAACAGGGAATTGAGTTGCAGCATGCTTTTGCTGTTTGTGCATTTTGCATACAGTCTAATTGTGGAATAGTGGCTGAAAAAGGTGATCAGGCTCCTTTATATTGTGCCTGAGGGAAAAATGAACAAAATACAGTGGTTGCATGCACTGATGGCAACATTATTGCCTCATAATAGCACCAGGTTAA
Source organism: Corvus hawaiiensis (assembly GCF_020740725.1). Taxonomy (NCBI): domain Eukaryota; kingdom Metazoa; phylum Chordata; class Aves; order Passeriformes; family Corvidae; genus Corvus; species Corvus hawaiiensis. The sequence continues at coordinate 41,750,401 of NC_063255.1, read as the reverse complement.
CTTGTCTTACTGCTTGTTAACTTTGTAAGGAATCAATGGCTTGTGATAACTCACTTAGAAGTAAGAAATTTTGGGGAAAATCACTAGAGGTCTTGTGAAAAGGATGTATTTATAATACATCACACTACTGTGTACTACTGTCTGCTTTGTTTAGCAGCAATCCAGTAAAGTATTCAGTAAAGTCTCCAGGTCTCAGTCAGTTTTACTGCGCTGTACATCATCTAAGCATATATTTAAAACAAAGTTTCTAACATGCCTAAATACACAGTCAACTGGTACCATGTTTTTACATTTATTCCAGTTTAGGCAGACTGTAAAATACAGCACCAAGAAATACAAACTTCCCATTTTCATAGGAAAGCGTGATTCTGTGGTCAAGACACGAGATGGACCCTCAGGGGTGATGTGTATTCGATTTCTGCTGTGGCTTTGGGCTTCCTGTGTTGCAACAGTCATTTTGCACCTCTGTGTGATATTGTGAGATACCAGCGTGCTCAAAGTAGTTCCTATTGCATAAGATAAAAGGGGTGCCTGCAAGGGTCTAGACTGTAGTCACGCAGTTAACTTAGTTTTGATCTGCTGCAGTTGGTATAGATAGTTGAATGTCCCCGTGCTTGAATGACCTAGACAGTTCAGTGCAATTATTTTGTGTCTATAGCCATAGACAGTGCCTCTGCTAATTTATACTTTTCAACTGAATTTACCAGCTTCAGCAGAGTATGTAGCTTTCAAGTTGGGGCTGATTACTGTATGTGTGGCTGGTTGCAACTGTGGCTATCATTGTGGGCTAAGTGCTGAATGACCTCAAGTGCTGGATAGTGGCATTTCTTCAGTGTGTCTAGAGGTACTCATATATCACAATTACCTTCTTTTGAGCAAATATTGACTGTTTATATTCATGAAGCACATGCAAGCTGGCCAGTGTACAGCAGATGCTGTAGTTGGGCCAACTTGGAGCTCAGCATTACTTGCAAAAGCTGCTTGAGAAGCCAGTATTGTTCCCTGTCAACTTACATGCCTCAATGTAAGCATTTTGTAAGGCTGAAGGAGGCTGTAAGAAACCGTGTTGGAAGGTTCATTTTCCCTTCCAACTGCCAGTGAACTAGCTAATAACAAGCTGGATGGGTTGTTTTTTAACAGGCATCTTCAGTTCCCTGTGCACATTAAGGTGGTCAAATATACTTACTAGTATAATAAAACGCCAAGCACTGGCATGCATACATGTAAACAAACATCAGAAAGATGTCTTCTCTTTTCAAACATTTTAATATCAGTTGATGGTTTTCCTTGTAGGAGATTGGTGTGGGCCATAATATGCTTGCTCTTCTTTGTGCATACTTTCCCTAGAGGCATTTCTAAAGCCCAGTAAATTTGAATGAGGAGGGTGAGATCCATTATATGGAAGGCAGACCAGGAGTTCTTACATACTGATCAGAAGGAAGTAGCTTTTGGTCTGAGATGTGAGGTTGAGAAAACAGAATTATTTGCCTCCATCTTAGACTTGCCCCAGACTAGAGCTAAACAGCAAGGAAACAAGGAAACTCTCAGAGATCTGTAATCCTTCTGGCAAGGAATGCATCTCATTAGCAATTTATGCATATATTGCTAATCATGTTCTTACATTTTTCTAAAGTAGCTATTATATCTTGTCTGAGTTACGGTGCCTGTGTGCAGTGACCCAGCTTGTCCCTTCTAGCTTTTACAGTGTGTGCTGTACTCCATGGTAAGTGTGTATTTGCTCTCCAATTCTCACTAGCGTTTTTGGCATGACCTTGTCTCATTATGTTGTCTCTAGATAGGGCTTCTAAGAAAGGCAGTGCTGCAGTTCTTAAGCAAGACCTGTACTTCCTCTAAACATATAATAGAACAACAAAATAATGTGAGTAAGGAATAGCAGAGGCTGCTTGCTTCTTTCAAGCAAATTGTTCAGGGAGTTTTGCTTTGAATGTTGGTGGTAGTCCTGAAGACAGTCTGTAATTAGGGGTTTTTAACACCAGTGTAACTGTGTTCGTGCCTGGGGGAATTTTGGCTAGTCAGTTGCTGTCAGCACAGTGCCCCTGTCATTGGGAGTTGTGGAGAGCTCTGACATGGTATAAAAATCCCGGGAATTTTCTACCATGCTGCAGTGCCTGTGCATGAGCCGAGGCTAGGTGACAACTGTGTGGTGAGACAATGTGATGGTGAAAAAGCCTACATTCTTCTTGTGGTCTCTGTAGCTGTTGCTACCCACTGTGAGACTAAAAGAAGTGATTTTCCAGCACAAGGCAAGTGCAGACACACTGCTCATTACAGAAAGCAAACAGGGGAGAAGAAACAAGAAGTTAGAAAGGAGAAACAGTATTAGTCTGCATGGGGCAGGGTACTGAGCTCATTGCTCTGGCATGTTAAATGCAGTGCAAAATACTGTTTTCCCACAACTGAAAAAACCCCAGGTCTGTCATTTGCTTGTGTGCGCAGAGGAAGGCTGGCATTAAATGTGTGTGAAAGTTGCAACCCTGTGTCTGTATTTGGTTGGGGAAAAAGTAACCCTTTTATGTTGTTGCTGTTTTTACTTGGCTGTAAATCACTATGTGATCACTTGATGGACAGGCCGATGTGTACTGCTTGGTTTTAACATAATGCTGCTTGTTGCTGGTGTGCTGGCCCAGGAGGGTGTTCAGGCACATGGCAGGTATTGGAACCATCCATCCTTGGGTACCCATTCGGGCTGGGCCAGCCATCTGCTCAGTGGACCCCTGGGCTCCCTGCCCCTCACCTTGATTTTGGGTTGCTGTGGGTCCCTGCGCCCAGATGGACTCCTTCTCTACATCTAGAGATCCACACCCATTCCTAGAGCTGTGGCTGGTAACCTGGAGCCCCCAGTTTCAGAAGGGCTGTGAGCAGACAGCTCCTCAAACCCTGCATGGCCTGTTCAAACCCTTCATGGGCTTTCCTGGGCCTTTTTTCACTCAAGTGTGTGGTCTGTGTCTGTAACTTGAAGTAGCCCCAGGATCACTTGGGTCATGCCCCCCATTGGGGTTTTGAGAGTTGAGGGGGAGCCTGCTCAGTTGCTGCAATGAGCTGGAAGTGATGGGGAGGCTAATTACAGACCATCTATTTTGAGCCTTTTGCATATGACCCCACTGAAGATTAAATCAATGTTAAAGCAGCTAGCAATAGGAGAGTTTTAATTGTCTCTACTGTACCTAATTTAAGTTCAGTGTTACTAGGCCCTTGGGTTTTCTCCTCTCTGTGAAGTCTTGATCCCAAACCTATTAGTATCAATGAAAGATGGATTGTGTGGCTGCTCCAGCAGAAATCTGAAAGTGAGGTTTTGGTACTCCATGCCTTCGCCTTCTCTTCCTCTCGCCTAAGAATGAAATAACATTTTTCCCAAATTCTTCTGAGAGCTATTCTTTATGTGTTTGCTGTAAGGGAACAGAAAACACTCTAGCTCTTTTGGAGTTGACTTATTTTTCAAATCCTGGATGCAAATTGAAGTAATTTCTACAATGATTTTGATAAGCTTAGGCCAGTTTTTGTAGTGCCTTAGAAGTTTTTTCTTCTCCTGGGAACAGGATTTAAGTGAATTGGTGTTGGAATAGAACACTCATGTATGCAAGAACTTTCTTTACCTCATTGTGAAAAGCATTGCCTGTGAAATGGTAAGAAAGAAGACTAAACTTCTCTGTAAATGCTTCTATTAAAAAGTACATATTTTAAAAACTCTTCTTTGTTCTTTTGGGGTTTTTATAATGACTTGATGAAAAATTCCGTGACCCATTTTTGGTGTGAATGACCTCCTCCAGAAAATAGTGCTGTAATTTTTATAATCACCCTGTTGACATAAGAGTCATGGGTCACCAGATTTTCAGCTATATAATCGATGAAAACTGTACCTGTTCTTAACAAGTGATGACCTGGAGCTGATAACACGTTGCCAGGAACTTGGTGCTTGAATATTATAATTTTCTTTTTTTCTGGTATCTGTGGTAGAGATACACTGGATTTTTAATTTTTTCTTCTTAAATACCAAGAATATGTTTACTCATGTTCAACCTGCTTTTTAGTCTTTACATTGTCTTCTTGTAAGTGGGAGATTGGATTTATATTGGCACTGTAGTTTTACAAAACTCTAAATGGGACTGCTGTGATTCTGTTTGCAGCTACAAAGTAGCAGTATTCTACTTGGTCTGTAGTCATTTCCTTCATGTAATTCTTCTTCGCTTAAAAAAAAAACCAACTATTTTCTTCCTTCCAGGAGTTTTTCTGAATTACCACCTTCATTCTTTGCATTTATCTGTTCTTCATAATCAGAATTTTTTACAGTGTCCCTGTTTAGGAATGGCACTCCCCAGTTTAGTGTTTCCACTAAAAAGAAAACCACGCAGCCACTTCCCCCACCACCTTCCTCTGCGGGAGAAAAAAGGCAGAGATTATGGGTTGAGATAAGAACAATTTACTGGAATGAGATAAGAAAACAGACAGTAACAGCAACAATACTAATAACAAAAATGTACAAGGAGAGACTGATTTTCCAAGCAAAATTGTTCACCAAGCCCAGGGCCAAGAACCAATGAAAGACAGACCCTCCAGCTACCATGCTTTCCGGGACCAAAAGCTATTTCTTCCAGAACGCCCAAGAGTCCCTCAGTTGTGCCCTGAAGCAATGAGGTGAGGTGTTATAAAATAGCCCAGACACGCCCACACCTCATGGCTGCTGTGTAAAAATTAACTCTGTACTGGCCAAAACCGGGACATACTGTTATGGATGGATTTTTAGGTTTGTTTTTCCTTGCCCTGAGAGCTTTTATGCGAGAGGGCTTGTAAGTGAAAATACCGTTTTTGTTTGTGTGTTGCACTGAGAATTGTGAAATCTGAGTCTGCCAAGCAGCACCTTTTTTTTACAGGCCCCCCACACGGTGGGGCTTAGGGTGCTCCCATTGGGGAGTCCGGATGCTCTTCACCTCACTCTTGTGTTGGAGGTGGTCTTGAGGATTTGGGTCCTCATTTTATGCATCTTCTTACTTCTGATAAGGATGCACAGGAGGAGTTGCTGTACAGGATGGCCTGTACCTTGGCTCCATTCTGCCCATACGCACAGCCATGGAAGGGCTAACTTGAATCTTTAAAGGGACCTTCTCAACCTTTTCCTTAAACTTTGTGCCAAAAAACATCTAGATGTTGGTTTCGATACAAAGCTGATGTTTCATTGTTACAGTTTTAGCACCTCTCCAGATCAAGACCTCCTTCCTTTCTCTGTTCGACCTGTAGCTGTAAATCAAAGATGTCTCACTCTCAGTGCAGATCACACAACCTACTTGCAGTTCTCTATGACCCTTCCTTGCACCTATTTGTTCTGTGTCATCCTGATTGTATGAGGTTGCCTGTGAAGACTAATTTGCCTCTGGTGGAGGTCTGAACAGGCATGAATCTGGTTGCAAGATGAGAACCTTATTTTGTTTGTAGTTGATGTTTTCAAATAAATACCAGTCAGTTTTCAACATACAGTAATTCTGAATTTACTGCAGGAATACAGTATCACTCAAACTGAGATAATACAACCACTGGAGCTTGTAAACTGTGTTGTTAATTATACCATGTGTTTTTGATGGACTTTTTAAAGCTATTAAAATTTACATATTGGGGATTGAAATAATTAGTTCTTTTTCACGTGTTTGACAGATTTGTGAATGTCATTTTAAATTTCTTTCTCATGGTTGAGCTCCTTTGAAATGTACCTAGGAGGAGAATCTGTATATTCTTCAGTGATGTGGGTGCCATGTGCTTGTTGAAAATATATACCTTTCTTTTCAGAATACTGGGTGGGGTTTATTCATAAAGTTTCCGTGGTTGTAAGGAAAGTGGCTTACATTTGAAGATGGCATTTAAGTTCAAAAGCACATTGTGCTGATGAGCATTTTCCCATTTAGCCAGGTTGTAAAAGAGCTCTTCGGGAAGCAGAGGTGTAATTCCTAGCATGTAATGGCATAAAAATAAAAATTCTCCTCTTGCCTATATATTTTTGCAGATCAACACACAATGTGACTGTCTATTAGAGAATACTTATTTAGATCCTGCATGTGTTAGAAAAGCAAATAAAAACAATAAAAGAAAGAAACTGTGCTTAAGAATTTAGAAACAAATAATTTTATTCTGTTTCTGATCTTCATTTATAGCACCAGCAACAAGTGGTGCAGGCTGTGGAGCGTGCCAAACAAGTGACCATGGCAGAACTGAACGCAATCATTGGGGTATGTGGTCTTTCCATTTTAGCCCTGGTAGTGTTTGTAAATAGCTTTTCTTTTTCTTTCTCTCTTGCATGAACTCATTTCCATCAGGTGGGCAAAAGTTGTGGGCAGTGGTGAAGTTCAGTAGCTTGATCTTCATAAAAGCTGGTTACTACCTGAAGACTTTTGCTTGCACTGTGCCAAGAAGACTAATGGGGTAATTAATGTCTGTATTGTATCTATTTCCCAAAGCAGGTTCTGTATTTGTTTTTCCTTTTTTTCTCTTTTAATGTTCTATTTGAGGAACATTGTTTCCTTTGCATACCACGTGCCAGTCTGCTTCTGCAGCCACGGTAACAGGTAGCCTTGATATGATACACTGTTTTTCCCATCCCTGCTGCCCACATATTTTTCTGTGTGTTGGTTCAAGACTCTGAACATTCATCACACTTTTTGTTTTTACATTAAAAAATAGCTGTTACTTTAAAAAACAAAAAACCCCACCCAACCAACCAACCGAAACACCCCCACCAAAACCAAAAAACCCAAACATACAACCAAAATCGACAGCAGAACTACTTATCGCCACTGTGCTTATAGGTGTCCTGCTCTTAGTCATCTAAAAATACAGGTGCGTGGAGCCTCTCTTGTAAAACCTTTACTGCCAGTGGTATTAGCCCAGTACAGAGATTTTATAGGTGTGGGCAGCCAACAGTGTTTATATTTTATAACTGGAGAAGACAGGCATAACAACGAAACAAATGGCTGTTCACACTACATAAAAAAAAGGTGAGAAGTCATAGCTTAATAACACATTATTCTCTTGTATAATTATGCAGCTGGAGCAAGCAGTTGTTTAAGTTATTCTAATGAAGACACTACAACTGTACTTCCTATCTTTTGCGTCCTCCCAAATGCTTTTTCTTCTGCGTATAGATTATACATAAAAGTATTTTCCTTTTTTTTATTCAGTGTATCAAACACACTTTGAAATGCTAATTATTCCATTTACTTTCATTAAAATTCAAATTGCTGAATGAAGATGTGGATAAGGGTCGCTGAATAATCAATCTGAAGTGATGATATTGCTTCAATTATGCCTGTGTCTTTTAACAAGGAAATCAGGACTTTCTGATCATTTCTGACACTAATTTAGAGCAGCGGTCTGATTGTAGCTTGTTTTTAATAGGCTGTTTCTAACTCTCTTTTGTATACCTCTGACCACAAGAAAGCACTGGCAGTCAATTAGAAATTATAAATGAAAAAGAGTAACCTTTGTTTCCTCTGAAGTGCCCGTTAGAAAGAAAGAGGTGAATCAGAGCGCATCGTGTAGAATCATGAATAACATTTGTTGTATGTCTTTTACGCTCCAGTGGGGAGAGTGGGAAATGAATAATTTCCCAATTAGTTTTCATTACCTAACCAAAAATATTGCCTTCTATTAACATTCTTTGCATAAAGTAAGTAGCTAAAGGTTGGCTTCTTTATGAAAGAAGCTTTTATATGTGTGTGTTGCATGTGCATTTGTAGCATGCGTTTATAGTTGCATGTATGGTTTTGTGTATACGTGCACACGCACATCCTTCACAGTCTACCTGTGCACATTTTTGCCATTCACCTTTGTTTGGATTAGAGAGACTGCAAAAAGCAATTTGAGTTCTACTAAAGAAAGCAAATGTGAAGTGTGTGATGTTAAAGATACTGGCTATCGCACTCATCATTTAAGTTTATCCTGCTTTCATGAACCACTAAACCACACAGAATAAAAACAAACAGATGAGACACTTGTCTGGGAGCCTGGCAGTAATTCTGTTGGTCTTCCCCCACCTGACAGAAGTAAATTTTCTTTTCTCTTCCTGTCTGAGTTTGTCTTTTCATGTCAGCTGAAATTCTATTGTCTCAAACTTCTCTAAACTATCAGACTTTTGGGTTTGTGCATTAAAGTTGGCCAGCCCTTGCCTCCCTGACAAGTCTGATTTTTACCTTGCTCTACTGCCTTTTTTCTCTCAGCTGTTTTATGTTGACTTAGGAAATACTGTGTGTTTCTCTTTAATTTAAGAAAAACAGGAGCAATATGGACTGAAGTTGGGTCTTCATTAGGTTTAAAGAGAAGTAATCTCATGCAATCTTTTAGAGATTAATTTTTAAAAAATGGAATAAAAAGGAATGCAAGCTATCTAATAAGCTTAAGATCACGTTGTAAGAATATCCACAACAATGTTATGTTCGCACTTAGAGAGATTTAGAGTCTGAAAATGTAGTGTGGGGCTAGAAAAGGCTTATCATACTTTCTAAAGTGAATACTGATAAAAATAAAAAAAAGAACATAATTGGAAATCCTGATTATGTTATCTTACGTTATTTTTCTGTTTGGTAAGTCTGACAGGGTTTGTGTTCTTTTAACCCTGTGGTATTTTAAAAACTTCCAATGTTTGTTTAACCCATTGAACTATGTATCAGACAAAACCAGAAGCAGTATTTTGAGTTTCAGAAATAAAACTGCAGCTTAAGTTTCTCTGTGTTTTGTGGGCATTCTATTCAGTTCAGTTCACTCATGCTAAACTCCCTTGGTTCGAACAGAGCAGCTCTGGGTTTGATTTAAAAGTGCATGCTACCAGAATGGAGTGTGGCACAAGAAAAGAATTGAAGGTGCACAGATCATATCTCTCTTTGTGTTTCACATGTATATATTTTTGTATGAATGTGCTCTGATTTAATGGAATCTGATGGAGCACCTTTTAACTTTGCAATATTATTCTATCTTCATTGGTAAATGAACCAAATCACTGATCCGTGCAGTTTAAATGCAAAATACTGAAGTGAGCCCAGAACCCAGAGAGACTGCCTGTTCTCCTGACAATAAACTAGTTATGTTTAATGGAATGAAACACAGTTATAATGACTTCTTTCACAGGTCATGTTCAGTTTAAAACTGTTGATGGGCTCAAACAATCATTTATCATCTTCTGGAGAGATGCAGTGAGAAAAACTAAACCAAAACTGGGTGTATCATAAGCATGCTGCAGGAGGACTGTAAATCTGCAGGCATTCAGACTCTCTGATGTTTGCCGTGGACAGTGTGGTGCAGCATTCTTGCTCAGGGCAATCTGTAGTGCACATTCAGAGCTGCTTTCCAGGTTGGGTGTTCCAGGATGAGCAGTGTGATATATCTGGTTGATCTTGTCATGTGTCGTGCTGCCGTGTTTTTGCATTAGAATCTGCAAGATCGCACTGTTGTAACAGAGTTCAAATTGTTGCCTTAAATCAGTAATATAATCTAATTAGGAATGATGTTTTCTTTTCCTGTATTAATAAATTGAGTTGTCTAACTTTCTTAAAATGTTGGGGTTTGTTTTCTTTAATCCATTATACTATACAATTGGAACATGCTGTGTGAGTGTGGTTACATTTTAATAAGGGAACCAGGGAAGTAACTTGTAATATTTTAAGAATTTTATCTGTTTAAAATAGTCATTTTTCTACTACAGTTGGGTAGTAAGGCAGAAATGAAGGCCTGTGTGGCTGCTTATCACATGGAGAGAGATAAATGTACCAAAAACTTAAGAATGGGTATGTGATGGTGTTCAAAGAAAATGCAGTTTAGCACGAGAAATGCTGAACCTCAATTTTTAGCAGTGACATTTTAATGATAGGAAGTCTGCAAAATTATTTGCCATCAATTGTGAAGGCAATAACAAGCCTTGGTGGTTTTTCACACCCTCTGTGTTAAGTGCTTTCAGAATGACAGCGTAAACTGTGTTGGAGAACTCCAAGGAAGTAAAACTGATTAAAATGTTCATGCTTGAATGGTGCTGATGGAATAGTTCATTTGGACTTTCTCTACCTCCTGCAGCTCAAGCTGAAATATTAAAATTCAGTGAATTTAAATCTCTCTCCCCTCAGCTCAGGAAAAAAACATTACATTTTAATAGGTTTTAAACTCATAATTCATTGGTTTGGAGCAGCACTATTAAATCTATTTAAATATTACTTGTATTACTAAGGAAATGATTGAAATAATTCTTTTTCTTTACCATTCTATGCATCTGAGTGAAAAAAGAATGGCTTTGGTTTAATTTTTAAGCATTTTGTTTTATTATGCCACCTTTATTATCTTCTTTAAAAGTAAGCAAATGGCAGTTACTGGAAGAAAGGACTCCGTCTGTCTTGTCACATATAATTACTGTGCCAAAATGTTCCTTCTTAAATGCACCGTTTGTCACAATTTCTACCCTGTGTTTGAGGCCAAGGTGCTTGTTTGACCCCTCTCAAAAGGTCCATAATTTTTGTTTGCTTTCAAGAGAGTGATTGTTTTACAGCTGTGGAGAACAACAGCTGTTTAGGAAATAGGCACGGAAGCTTTTGAAAGCAGTGTGGTGCAGATAAGTACACACAACTTGAAATAAGAATTGGCGTCAGTGCCTGCCATCATTGCCATGGTGCCTTGTCCAGGGCTGCAGGTGCCAAATGCTGCTTAACATGCAGAGGCATCTCCTGCTTCTCTCAGATGGTAGCTTGTTTCTGGCTCCTGTGTGTACGGGTGCTGTGAGAAAGAGTGAGGGTTTTCTACTTGAACCAATACACACAGTTGGTATGGAAAAGTCATTCCTGGCCAGTGTGTGCATTCAGAAATGGTACTGGCAGTTAGAACAAGTGTGTTGTAGCATGGGGACAACAGTCTCTTGTCTCTCTAGCCCTTCTGTATTGCTCCTTCAAAGGTGTGTTAAGCAGTGGTTGAAGCTTTAATTCTGTAAAACAAGTTGGTAGTCTGCTGTGTATTGTACACAGGTTGTTAAAGTGGGAAGGTGACAGCATAGGCTGATTTAATAGCTATGTACTTCAAGTTGTGTTTATTTGTGTATCCTAAAGAAATGTTGAAAATTGCTCCCCATTTAATTACTCTTGTTTGCTGATTTTATATTGAGTGGTGATATGGTCCTGCGAATATTTTGCCTAGTGCCTGAAATGATTTATAGAAGGAATTGTTGATATAGAAGGCTTCTGGGTGAGCACTTTTGATTTTCAGTTATTCACCTTAAGTCTGGCTAAGTTAAAGACATCCTGTTTTTTGGTTGCAAAGATCTGTTTTAGAGGAATTTGTCATCTTGTTCCCTTATTCCCATATGCCAGCTTCAAGAGAGAGCCTTGAAGGTGAGGCCTAATTTAAATAAATCTCTTCAGTATGCAGCATCATTTTCATTTAAAGAAACTGAAAATTATCTTTTTAGGGATTTTTGAGGGAATTAATTGGAATGTAAATAATTTCCAGGTTCCATATTTACCAAATAAAAGGCTCTGAGGATGGATTTTAAATACTGTTGCTGCACTTTGAGTGGGCTGCCACTGTCTTTTGCTTTTTGTCCTATTTTCAGTAGCTGTGGTAGCTACTTGAATTTGTATTGGTCTATCACTATATGAGCAGTCAGTAGTGTTGCAGTGTGAAGTGCCAACCACTTACGGCATCTCACTGCCAATGTGCTGGTGCCAGAGGCCTTTGCTTGTTATGCTTAAGTAAATGCACATGACATGTGTGTTGTGGCTCACACACTCTATCTCATCAGACAGAAGAGCTGACTTTAGCCTCCATGTTTCTCAAGGTTTTACAAACCCTGGACTGAAGCTATGTGACCACCGTATCTTCTTTGTTTTTTAAATTAGGATTAATCAGTGCAGATGTGAAGAGTCCAGTGGAGAATTTTCTTGATATTCTGTAACATGAACATATGCAATATTTTATTTATGACTTATATTTGTATGGTTTCACGTAACACACAATAGAAAGGAGACAATACTGTTGCCAGCGGGGTCTGCACTCCAGCAAATGTTGCCAGAAGCTATTGCCAACCAAATACAGATGTGCTGTGTTCCATCTTGGTCTACTATATGCTGTGTATTGCATTCAATGATGGCCTTATACCAGTTCTCTGGAAAAAAAAGGAAAACTCTGTCTGTTTGGTTTTAAAGTATTGTGAAGGCAGGAATTTCCCAAAACACTCGATTGCAAAATCAGCAATGTTTATGTACTCAGTGGCAATACTGTCTCTTTAAATAGGTATCCTTGCTGTACAGTATAGCCTAAAGGCAGCTGCTATTGTATCATGGTGTCATACTGCAAGAGTTCTGATACCACCCCTAAACAAGATCATATATTTGCCACCTAGACTTCCTCCCAACCACATTTTGTAGGCTGCTGCCTACAAAGCAGCAATGAATGAGAACCAGGACTGTATTGTAGAGTGGATCAGTTAAGTGTTTGCATTCTTCAGGTAGGTGAATAGTTCTTTTCATGTCCTCTGTCTTAAATGTAGGACAAAACAAGGGCTCTAGAGCTTAACTGGGATGGACACTAAAGTACTGCATAAGTAGAGTATTTCCATATGTTAAGTCCATCCATGAAGAAGGAATTTAGGAGGTCTTAAATCCTTACATTGTCTGATATTTCAGAACGTTTGATTTTTATTAGTAAGACAGTTACTTGCTTATTGCCTGGTGAATTTTTCACAGTCATATCCTTGGGTATATGAATGCATCACGAGCACTGATGAACTAACTCAAGTAATGTTTGTGGAACACGGGAATACTGCTTTCCCTGTTACACTTTTTAAAGAGGCTAAGGCAAAAAGAGTAAGTGGTCCTTCCACAGTCTTGGGGCTGTGATTTAAAGCCAGGTGATTTGATCCTTGTCAAGACCTTCCTTTATCAAAGCTGCTGTAACTGCACTAAAGCAAAACAAACCACTTTAAGTTTCAGTTTCCGGGCTAATGGGCACTACATTAAAGAGACAGAATACTACATCTCTCAGTGAAATCTGCTTGGAGAGAGATAATGGTATCCATGTGTCCTAACACCTGGGAAAGAGGCTACTCACCTCTGAGAAGAGCAGGCATTGCAGGTCCTGCATAGGACCACAGCTGCACCAGAAATGGCTGTCTTTAAAGATACAGAATGGGTTGGAAAGAATAGATCAGTCTGCACAACCCAGGTTTTTATCCGAAGCAAAGACAACTTGCTGAAATCCAGCACAGTGTGTACCTGTGTGTTGTAAGCATGATGAAACATACTGTTAACAGAGTTAAGGAACCTCTGCTTCTCAGTAATTGCTATCTAGAAATTTGAGTTGGTAACCTTATAAGATGCATTAGAGAAACAGACATATGAGGTGCCTAACATGCGTCTCTTTTATGCTGATATTACATGGCTCTAAAACTATACCTTGTGAGGAATCTTAGAAGTGAATTATATTTGCCATATTTGAAAGCTCTGGTAATATAATTGCTTATAGATTTAGCCACTTGAATCTCTCTGTGACCAGTGGCATTGCTTAACTTCTGGCTTTTATTATTTGATTTGTGATACATCTCAGATGGTAACTTTTTCACTTTTTAGCCCAGGGTTTCAGAAACTTTTTTACTGTGGTAACCCTAGAAGATTATTTAGAAGTCTGCTGGGAAAAGCATAGACATTGCTTTCATTTCTAAAGAAAATGACCAGAATTTACAAGGTCACAACAGAGATGCTGCCTTTTTACTGTTAGGCCAGAGGAGAAAAAAAATCTCTTCCCAGTGTCTATGGGTAGGATGTTAATGGAGCATTTAGTAAATAAGGTACCCGAAGCAGTGTGTGCCTACTTAGTCAGAGATTAATTTTGCCATCAGTTTATACGTAGCAGAAAACACCCATTTGCTGCCATTGTTATTTTTACACTGGTCTGTGTGAAAAAGTTTTGAAGCAGAGGTTTGTTATGTCGAGGCACATATCACACCACTAGCACTCTTCATGGCAAGACCTTTAGCTTACTGTTCGTGCTTTCTGCCTTCTCTGGCAGAAGATGTGGATTTTCTTTACCTTAGATAGAAATTGATGGGGGAGAAGGAAGAAGAGAGTTTGTTTGTTACATGATTTATGCAGGAATTTCTGCCCTTTATTAAATGATAATAGAAAGTGATTCTGAAGAGTTTCATTCTTCCTCCCTCACCTCCAGTGTGAAATTGAGATGAAGTCCTGCAACCAGAAGAAGGAACTACTGAACTCTAAATTCTGTGGGAAGGTGAACTTACCTTTTGTAGAGGTCTAGGTTTTTCCCTTATTAAGATTCTGTCCATTTTTTTGCCATGAATCTTTTACTTGTTAGTAGGTTGTATTAATTTTTTGTTGTCTGTCTATGCTGTTTCACTGAGTGAAAAATAGTCGTAAGAGTGGAAGGGAGGACAAATGGTGAAACATGTATCCTGACAGATGTTCCCATATATATGATTAAGAATGGAAATGTGCTCTGCATATATTGCCTTTCATGCCACAGTATGATTTGGGAGATGACTTTTTGTTCCTAGATCACTTAAAAGGTCTTTGAAGCAATTTGAAGAGATATGATTCTGATGGTTTCTTTGTTATTTATGTAGGAGCTCTAAATGCTCCTCTTCTGATTAATGACAGCTATTGATTTTTTTCCTTCCCCCCATAGTTTCCTCAGTGGAGCTTGCTTTCCTTCTGTGGAATCAGCATCCTCAAAGACAGAAATTGCTGATTCTTAGAGAGCAAGTAGCCTGGCATTTGATTCTTAAAAAAAAAAAAGCATTGTTATGATCATTATTTTTATTATTAGTCTGCTCCTTATTCTCTCTCCTTTTTCATTGTTTTTCATTCTTATTCCTGGATTTTTGTTTAAGGTCTGTATTCATGCCCCTTTGTGAACAGCCACATCCAAATTTTCTAGTAGATCAGTTGCATCTGAGCATTTAAAGTTTCCACTAATCTCTGATACATTTCGTAGAATCACAGGATTTTTTTATGCTGGAAAACACCTCTTAAGATCATCAGATCCAACCCTTAGACCAGCACCACTGTGTTTACAATTAAGCCATGTTTCCAGGTGCCACATCCAGAAGTTTTTCTGAGCACTTCCATGTATGGTGGTTCCACCACCTCCCTGGACAGCCTGTTCGATGCATGACCATGTTTTCAGTGAAGAGGTTTTCCTAATATCCTCCCCTAGCACAGCTTGAGGCCATTTCCTCTCATCCAATACCTAGTTGCCTGGGAGAAGAGACTGACTCCTGCTGCACTGCAACCTTCTCTCAGGCTGTTGTAAACAGATAATGTCTCCCGAGCTCCCTTTTCGCCAGTCTAAACAGCCCCAGCTGCCTTAGCCGCTCTTCATAGGACTTGTGCTCCAGACCCTTCACCAGCTCTGTTGCCCTTTTGTGGATACACTCCAGCCCCTCAATGTCTTTCCTAAATTGAGGGCCCCAGAACTGAACACAGCGCTTGAGGTGGGGCCTCAACAGTGTGAATACAGGGCAATGATCCCTTCCCTGGTCCTGCTGGCCACACTATTGCTGATGAAGGCCAGGATGCCGTTGGCCTTCTTGGCCACCTGGGCACAGCTGGTTCATGTTCAGCTGCGTCAACCAGCACTCCCAGGTGTTTTTCCACCAGTCAGCTTTCCAGCCACTCTGCCTTCAGCCTGTATCACTGCCTCGGGCTGTCATGACTTGGTCTTGTTGAAGCTTATACTGTTAACCTTGGCTCATTGATCCAGTCAAGAACCCTCAGTAGAGCCTTCCTGTCCTCCTCCCCAGCATGGTGTCATCTGCAAACTGAGTGAGGGGGCACTCAATCCCCTTGTCCAGATTGTCGATAAAGATGTTAAACACAGCTGTCTTCAACACTGAGACCTGGGCTGCCAGCTGATGTAACTCCATTCACCGACACTGCGGGCCCAGCCATCCAGTCAGTTTTTATCCGGCAAAGAATGCACTTCTCTTTACCATGGGAAACCAGTTTCTCCTAGAGAATGCTATGAGAAAAGGTGTCAAAGGCTTTACTAAAGTCCATGTAGACAACATCCACAGCCTTTCTCTCATCCATCTGGTTGGTCAAGCAAGATGTGCCTTTCACAAACCCATGCTGGCTGGGCCTGATTCTCTGAGTGTCCTGTATGTCCATAATGGCACTCAAGATTATCTGTTTTGTAACCTTCCCCAGCACTGACCTCATATTGACAAGTCTGTATTTCCCTGTATCATTCTACTGGGCCGTCTTGTAGATGGGGGTCACATTTGCTAACTTCCAGTCTATTGGGACCTCCCTGGTTAGCCAGGACTGGTGGTAAATAATGGCAAGTGGCTTGCTGAACTCTGCCACCAACTCCCTTCATACCCTTGGGTGGATCCCATCTGGCCCCATAGACTTGTGTGCATCTAAATGGTGTTAACATGCTGCTGAACTTTTCCTTCTGGGTTATGGGTGCATCATTCTGCTCCCATCCCACCTCTCAGAGCTGGGTACTTGGAGGACAGCTGGTGTCATTATCAAAGACTGAGGCAAAGAAGGCGTTAAGAACCTCAGATTTTTCTTCATACTTTTTTACTATGTTTCGTTTCCCCCTACATCCAGTAAAGAATGTAGAGTTCCTTCAGCCCTTCTTTTGTTGCTGATATATTTGTAAAAACATTTTCCTTTTCTTTTTTGGCAGTAACCAGATTAAGTTCCAGTTAGACTTTGGCCCTTCTAATTTTTCCCCTGGGTAACCTCATGATATCCTTGTTTGTCCTCCCAAGTTGCCTGCTCCTTCTTCTGAAGCTGATACATGCCTTGTTTTTAAACTGAGTTCTACCCAAAACTGTTTGTTTAACCAGGCTGGTCTTCTTCCCCGTTTGTTGACACAGGGGTAGAGCCTGCTCACGTGCCTTTAGATTTCCTTAAAGTACATCCAGCTATCCTGGACCCTTGTGTCCCTCAAGATTGCCTACCAAGGGACTCTCACAACTAGTCCCCTAAATAGGTCAAAGTGCCCTTCAGAATTTCAAGGCAGCAGTTTTACTGATTCCCTCTTTCTCCAGGAACTGAAAACTCATAACAGTTTTTGATTGCTGTGCCCAAGATGGCCTCTGATCACCACCTCTCCCACTAATCCTAGTTTGTTCAAACAAACAGCAGGTCCAGTGGGGCACCAGCCCTTGTTCTCTCCCTCACCCACTATGTGAGGAAATTGTCCTCCAGGAACCTCCTGGACTACTTTCTCTCTGTTGTGTTGTATTTCTAGCAGACACCTTGTAAGTTGAAATCCCTTAAGAGAGGAAGAGCTTGTGATTGTGAGAATTCTGCCAACTGTTTATAGACTATTTCAACTGCCTCTTCATCTTGGTGGTCTAAAGAAGACTCCCACCAGGATATTTCCTTTTACTTTGGGCACTGTAATAATTTTCAAACTGATCACTCTCCCTTAAAAGAGTAAGGGTAGTAGTTTATTCTACTGTACAGCAGTAGCACTGTTTCTTTATGCAAACCAATTATATGGTATATACCCATATAGCTCCAGAACCATTCCACTGGAAGAACTGATGTATGACTCTCTTTGTAGGCTGTTTTGCTGTCTTGTATCATAACATCAGAAAAACTTTTTTTTAAAATGTCTGCCACCAGAGAGAGAACAGTACAAAGGAAGTACAAATAGTGCAGACGACATCAAGGGTGTGAACAGGCGTGATAGATAAAAATTCATATCATCTTAAGTACACTCATAACTGTGTGTGCCAGAGGATTGCCTTTGCTGGTTTCCAAACCATTGACATTGATATTGTATACTCTGGAGCCATTGTTTTTATGTCTTTGTTTTCTCTTCATCTTGGGTTCTGTTTTGTCTGTATGCTGTCTTACTAAATGATTCGCTCTGAGCAATCAACCACAGCACCTAACTCATTTCAAACAAACAATGAAGCTATTTTATTCAGATTTTTTTGAGGTCCTAGCAGTATTGCAGGTATGAGTAGTGAACATGTGTATAAATACAAAAGACAAAATATCTTTTTGAGACATTAGTTGTTAACATTAGAAATGTCTTCAGATTAGAGTAGTATGTTCGGGTTGTTTGAGTAATAGCTGTGACTTTTGAGGGTCCGTAAGAGGGAAAGTGGTAGATTACTGCAACACAGAGCTGCTTGGAAAGTATCCAGTAAAAACTTGAACTTCTTCCAGGAAAATAGGCTTTGAATGTGCTGACTATAACAAGAGAGCATTTGAAGCTAATTTGTTAGTGGGTTTGTTACCACATTTTACTTTAAAGTTGATCTCTTAAGATGTGTTGGGAAAAGAATTAAGCTAAGTGTCAATATTTAGAATGGTGGTTCTAAAAATTAGTGTTACTCAGATAAAAACCTTCAGCAAATCCTTTTTACCTATTTGTGTAGATGTGACTTTGGAGTTACTTTATTCCTTACTCTAGACGGCCTAGAAGAATATACAGAAAAGAAAATACCATTAGTAGCAGCCAGATGTTATCTTTATTTGACATGTGTTAATGTGTTTTGAAAGCTTTACTTCAGTTTTTACTACTCAGCTGATTTAAATGATCATCTTCCTAAACTTATTACTAAAAAGAATGCAGTCTTCTTTCTTGGCTTCTTTCTGATTGCTGTGTTTACCCTGTGCTCTTATATTTAGTGTGTGTTGAATGCTCCTTAAAAACATTGCAATCTATTTTGTAACTCCGTAGGGTGTATTTCTTGGTAGCTAACTGTTGCTGGTTTTATTTTCAAATAATTCTGGAAAATTTACAGCATCATAAAGTCTTCCTTTCCAAGTTTTCACCTATTATGCATTAATGCTGAAGATGTATGCTTGACTTTATGCATACTGTAGTCAACTGTGGTGGGATTGTCTAAAGTTAGCCACATGCTAAGAGTTAATAAATAACATGACCAAAGATAACAAATTAAAGAGAAGATGAAGAAGGGAAGAGAAGGCATTACAGCAACTTAAAAAAAATTATGTGATTGCTCAGTTGGCTCATTTTCAGGCTTTCCTTGCAAGTTTTTAAATTGTGTCAGATTTTATGATCTAAATTCATCCTACAGGCAGAAACAACTGTGAACTTTCTTCCGCAGTGGAATATTTCTTTGTGTGGTGAATATCTATCAGTTATCTTACTCCTCCCTATCTTTGGCATTTTGATGACTCGAGGAGATCACCTTTTTTTGCCACTTTTGTAGCACTAATCTGATGCCTAGTGGGCTAAGGAATTGCCCATTTTTATATAAATTTCCATTTAAACAAACGGCTGCATGTAGGCCGCCTGATGCTCACCAATGACACTCATAAGCAATGGAAAAACAAAGTCAAGCTGTCCATATGTGGGTATTAGAATACACTAATTGTTTTAAAAGGTTTGGAAATGGCAGTCAGAGATATCACTTTGTCTTTACCTTCTTGACTAAGCCTATTAGCAAACAGCACTAATTACATTATTATATACTTTTATTTCCTTTTCCTCTTCTATGTTTTGAGAGCAAAAGCCTACTCATTGTTTCACTTGAATTTGCTTCCTTTCTGGTTTTGGCCCAGTGCCTCATTTTTGGTGTTCAGCATTGCTCCTTGTATTGGAGGAGGTCATAGTCTTTCCCATACCAATGCAGTCCTAGTCCACAATCTTCCTCCTGTTGTTGAAATTTTACTTCCACCCCATCTAACAGCCTGCAACAATATCATCCTTGTGTGGCACAGGCATGTGGGTCTCTGCTGGAATTTTGGGTGTTAGCTTAGACTTGTTTAACAGTCTGGTTTTCATACCAAATAATTTTCTTTCTGCTGCTACAATGTGACTGAATTGCACCAATTTTCTGCTCTATCAGTGAATGACACTTTGTCACTTCTGAGGCCATGTTCTTGTAAGTTTTCAGGTTCCCATCCCTTTTAATGGAAGAGCTTGGTCTCTTCAGAAAAGTTCTCTGTGGCCGGAAGGCTCTGGGTTTGGTTTTTTTATTCCCCACTCTCTGCAGTTATTTTCAGAGCTCTCTGTGATTCAGTGAAAACACATCGATTCTTGGCCAAGAGGGACTTGGGCAGCCCAGCTGTTCTGGGTGATCTCAAGCTGCTAGGCTACTACTTTTAAACACCATATTATGTCTTGGAGTCATTAATGATATTCAGTACATCCAAACTTCAGTCTGTGCTGTTGTCTTGCTGAGCTATGTAGAGAGATTCCCAACATAGAGCAGTAAAAAAGGGGATTACATTCACAGTGTGGTTTTCTTCCAGCTCTTTGGAAGCCATCCTATATCAATAGAGGAGGTCATATAATGCAAATTGGGTAGGTCAGTAGGCAGGTCTGTATGGATTATACAGTAGTGTGCAGTGATTGTTCCTCTTCAGTTGACAGTGTAGTAGTTAACAAGGGGAAAGCTCACTGTTGATATTCTCAGGCTCTTCTCAAAGTCTGTGATTTAAGCTGCTGGCAGATTCAGACAGAGAGATCTTCTTGCAGTGGTTTATAGCACATTCTCAAATAGGAATGGGAGATTCCTTGTTCAAAATGATATAGCAGAACACACTTTATGTTGTTTATCGCTTTTCTTTTGCTCATTCTTCTCCTCCCTCCCCAGATTGAGCATGCCAGATTGTTGTAAGGCAGCCCCGTTCAAACCCTGAAGCTAAGCAATACACTATTTTCTCCTGCTTTGTTTCATTGTAGTTAATTTAATATTCTGAAGAATGAAGCATACTGCCATAAGAGCATCAAGCAAGCAAAAAGGGTTTGATACATTTTACAAGAAGGAATACCTGTTGGAATGACATGGGTTCGCAAGCAGGAAAAAGATTGAGCCTTTCCTTCTTCTTCCACTTGGAAGAGTATTCTTTCTGGGTTTTTGTTTGTTTAGTTTTGGGTTTGGTGTCTACCCCCCAGCTTCTTTTGTATTTTTACTCCCCCATACCTTTCTTTTAGATCATTCCCCTCCTTTCCCTGGCACTGATCTGGATTAGATGACTTGTGTATGCCACTGCCCCTCTGATTCCACTGCATGGGGTTTATTTCCAAGAGGAAGAGAAGGATCTCTACTTTCAGGGTGGGGTGTCAAGGGAGGTGTGTGTGCAGTGTGCTGCAAGGGTTATCTAGCGTGCTGTGACTTGCAGCCTTTTACTTTCAGCTCACCTTCATGTAAGGTCAGTCTCAAGTCTTAGAAGTTTAAAGTGGAATGGTTTTATGCAAAGCAAGTTAAGTTTTTATTTGTTCTAAAGTTCTGTATACAGACATGCAGGTGGGAGAGAACAATCCTAGAGGACTTGGGATTTGATTTATCCTGAGCAATAGCTGCTAGAAAATGAAAAGAAAATTTCAGAGGTAATCTGGTTATTCTGTGAACAGAAATTAGTCGGATGGTTAAGGTGTAAGCCTTAGACCTGAACAGATCTCTCTTGGGATATATTTAACTAAACTTTTTCACCTGTTTGGTTTTTGTTGTTGATTTGTCAGGGTTTTTTTCCCCTGCCTTCCCAATGAATAGCAACAGTCTATCTACCTCACAGTGGTTATGCAGCTCTGGTTGAGGTCAAGCACTCCAATTTGAACCTCTCAAGGGCTTTCTCTATGTGTTGCCAGTGTACTGGTAAAAATGACTTTAAACTCTTTGTCAGTGCAGTTACTGGTGCATGCATCACAGTCCCACTCAAATAAACCTGTCACAACACAGAGTCAGCAGCTAGAGAAGAGTACAAGGGCAGGCCTCTAGCTTTTCATTCGAGCATCACTAAACGTGCACAGAGTGCCCAATTATTTCAGCATTATTGAGCAAGCCTACAGGAAGACCCAAGCCTTGCTACATTAGATTTTCTTTAGTAATTTGCTCAAGTACCGCTGAGGACACTTAAAGGACTTAAAACGGTGGCTGCAACCAGTTTCCTTTTCTGGATTGTTAATTCAGGTTTTCTCTTTCAAATTAACTTTCACTGCATGCTGTGCAGTAGCGCTGGGAGAACTGTTTAACACTAATTTTCTCAATTTTCAGCTTTTTTTTTTCATTATATAACTGCTTTTACAGTTACATATGTTTTGATTAGATGCGCACATGGTGTGTTTCCACTAGAAAGAGAAAAGTGTAATACCTCTGTCAAAAAATAAAAAATTCACCAAAATGGTAACATTCACTTGCTTTTTTTATTTTTTAATTTTTGTTGTTGTTTTCCTGTTCAGCCTGAGGTTTTTCCATATCAGTCTGAATATGTTTTGTCCAAACATATGGACATTTTTAAGGATGTTTGTGAGCATTAATATCTTGGATTGATCAGATTCATTGATTGATCAGTCAGTTGATGTAGGTGATCAGTCAGACAATCCCCAGCTCCCTGAACAAATTCAATATCTGTGTTTTGTTTTTCACAGCAGCAACAACTCCAGGCCCAGCACTTGTCACATGGACATGGTCTTCCCGTGCCGCTCACTCCGCACCCCTCGGGCTTGCAGCCTCCAGCCATCCCCCCCATTGGCAGCAGTGCTGGTCTCCTGGCACTGTCCAGTGCACTGGGGGGGCAGTCCCACCTCCCAATTAAAGATGAGAAGAAGCACCATGATAATGATCACCAAAGAGGTAGGTGCTGCTAGATGAGTGTGAGGCTTCGTTTCCCTTCTTTTTTTCAAATTCTCCTGTTTAAAACAAGCGAAGGGGAGGGGGGAGAGGAATTTTCAGAAGAGTTCCTAGCTGATTACTTTAGTGTTTAGTATCTAGCAGTAACCAGAAATTGTGTTCAAATGCTAGAAATACAGTTTTATAAATCTGGCTGTACAGCATTAATAATTAACTCTACAGAAAACTTAACATCTGTGCAATTTATTATTTAACAGACATCAAGATTCTTTCTTCGGAGTATGATAAATGTATAATTTTATGTAAACTAACTAGTGCTTTTCTCTTTCTCTCTTCCCCCCATGCCCATTCTCTGCCACCATCTCTCCCCCTCCTTACGCACGGGGGCTGCTCTGCATGCAGACAGAGACTCCATCAAGGTAGGATTCCATTTTGTAGGTGCAAAGGGTAGCTCGACAGGACTGCATGAATGCTGCATTTTTCTGAAGTGTGGCACAGAGTGGTGGAAAAAGTCACAAAGTGGAACTGGGTTGTGATGCTTGTGTTGATGGGCAGCACCCTGCACAACCTGTGTATCACATTTAGGCAGTGGCTGGTAGTGGGGCAGCTGGGATTGCAAGCAACATGCCAACCAGTGAGTTTGCTGGAACAGCATTGAGGCTGTTCTTGGATAGAAAGAAAGGTCTGCCCAAGGTCTGGGTACAAGCTTTTAAGACAGAAGGAGTAAGCCAGTAGTCTTAAGTCATTTGCAGGCTGTAAATTGTAATTCTGATATTTAATGCAGTTGAGAAAGGAGAACTCTGTTGCTCACAGGGGAGAGGTGGGGTGCTACATGCTGTCTTGTAGTTGAGAGGAGTGAGCTGCCCTTCCCTCTACCCTGACGAATGTTGCACTGGGGATTCTGCCTTCCTTTTCCAAAAATTAATTTTCAGGTTCTGAGTGACTCAGCAGCATACCTGTATCCTGGGTAAGGTAGTGTTCATAAGTAGATGTAATAACACACCTTGTAACTTGGAAAATCTTGAGCATTTAGTAATAGATATGATTCAGTGCTATGTGATGCTTTTCTATACTGATGGCCACCAGAGTCTCTCAGGGACTCCTGGAGTTTTAATGCTGCAGGTGGGGAGATGTGTCTTAGCCCTTTTCTCTTCCTTGATGGGCCTGCTCTCCTAGTTTGCAGTTTTCAGAAACACAAGATCAAGCCTTACTAGGTGGTGCTGAGTGTGAAATGAAAGAAACCCTTGTCTTAGAAATGGCAAGACCTACACCAGCCTTATTGAGCACTTAGAAACAGTTTGTCAAGTTTCTAGTGGTGCTTTTTTTTTTAGGAAGATACAATATATCCTTCGAGTTGGGGAGGTGGTGGAAGAGATGTTCACAGCACGAGTGCATTAGACAAGATTAGCAGGATCTTGTCAGGTAGATACTACCAGTGTGCCTTTGACCGTGTTGGGAGGAGCATGGTTCTGGGCACAGGCTTTGTCCATACCAGAGACCTGTTCAGCCAGGGCTGACACTAGGGGCCATGCCCCTGCTTCTTTGGCAACTACAGGTGGGGATGTGTCCCACAGCCTGTCCCAACACATCCATTCTGCCGCTGGCAACCCTGACATGTCCCAGCCAAGTGCAACTGAGCTGGTAGTTGTCAGTTTTGCTGTTACCCACATGGCTCTGCATAACAACCAGGAGCTGACAGGAGCTGTCAGTTTTCACAGTGACCAGCAAAGGCACTGAAGCTGTCTATCTGCTGACATAAGACAACAGCATGTTGGATTTCACAGAATCACAGAATCACCAGATTGGAAGAGACCTTCAAGATCACCAAGTCCAACCCATGCCTAACACCACCTCAACTAAACCATGGCGCTGAGAGCCACATCCAGTCTTTATTTAAACACATCCAGGGATGGTGACTCCTCCACCCCCCCAGGCAGACGTTTCCAGAACTTTTATCACTCTTTCAGTAAAAAACTTTTTCCTGACATCCAACCTAAATTTCCCACTCAGCCTCTTTATCATGAGGGCTGGAAACTGCTACTACTGCTTTAAGCAATGAGGCTGGAGAACACATTCATGATGATTTCCCTAGAACACCCACTCTTCACTGTGAACAGATAAGTTCAGTCCATTTTCCTTTTTCCTGCACTCAAACTGACAAATACAAGCAGAGCAGATACCTAAATGTGAGAGTACAAACCCACCTGGTTTCTTGATTGAGTTTGCCTACCTATACAGTTGGAACCATGACAATTTCATTCAAGAAGATGACTGAGGAGAACTGCTAATATGTGCCATTGACTGTTTCTAAACAATACATGCTACTCATGTTACTGTAACATTTGTGAGATGTTGGGGTGTTTATGCTGGCATGGGTGTTAGGCGGAGCGTTTGTACTGAAAAGGTTGATGTTTTCTAGGATTGATTCAAAAGTGCTGTTACTCATACAGCTTCCAGAAGGAGAGAAGGGTGTCTACTTTGTGCAGTTTACTTTGAAATGAGAAGTAGATGTTTGTCTTGCACGGTGCTCAGGTTGTGAATTGGCTTGTGTGTCAGCATTATGGGGCTTACTGCCAGCTTTGCAAGGTGAAAGAGTTTGCTAATTTCCTTAAATGTTTTCAGTGATGCCCAGAGTAGCAGTTAGTCGCTTGTTCAATCGATCCCTCCTCCCTTAAGTGGTTCCTGGTTAAGAGAGGCTTTTTATGATTGTCTGCTGTGTGACTTGAGACAGTTTTTGTCAGCCAGAACCAGCTGGAGTCTGTGTGCTTGTATGAAATAATTTATTCATGCAGGATAACGCTCCTTAACATTTAACAGGTAATGAATGTGACATAAATTTCCTTCTTCCTTTTAATTTTTCCCTTTCCTCTTCCAATGTGCAAACAGGCAGGCTCTGGTACTCTAAATAGTAAGTAATTTTTGGCCATCTGTCAAAAGGAAATTTCAATACAAATTTAAATTAATGATGCCTGAAATTTTTTATAGCTCCTCTAAAAGCCTCTAATGTGCAGAAAATTCTGAATCTGCTGGTAGTAATTAGTGTAGCATGTAATGAGGATATGGGCAATGTTATACAGCCCCAGTGTAACGTTTTGATATGGTAGCAAAATTTTGATTTATATAAGGTTGTGGCTGGGTTTAATTGTGAGAGACACTTTAAAGTGTTTTCTTGCTGGTATAGATTATTAAGCAGGGTGGATTTTAAAATAGTTCATGAAGTGTAAATTTATGCTTTAGTGTGCAATTGAGATAACGAAGGTACACTACCCATTTCTACAAAGAAATGAATTTGGCTGAAATGACCTGTTTCTTGCCACTACTTCCAGCTTTGGATTTGCTGGGCAGTTTTCTTACTGAAACTTCCTGTCTCTAGCTGTGCTGGTCCTGACTGTCCTCTTAGTTCAGGCTAGGGAAAAGGCAGTTTGCGTCACTCTTTCAGACGTGACGTGTTATGCCTCATAGGCCAGACTGGGCTCATGTCCTCCTCAGCGCCTCCCTGGAGTGAGTAGTTCACTGCTGAAACTGAGTATTCACCTTCAGGTAACGTGAGATTGTCCAGGAGCTGTTCCTAAATAATAGATCAGCGTTGGCACAGCAAGCTCTGTGGAGAAGGGCAGCTTTGGGAGTTCTTTGATTTCTTCTTGGATTCAGTCCTCCAAATTATTTGCGAAGTTTGAAGTGTGGGAAAATTCTAAATGCAGTAAACTGGGTCATGGGAGTGCTCTTTGTGCAGTGGCAAGGCTGTTGAGCAGACAAAGGGAAGGGAAGGGTGGCATGCGCCAGGGCTGTGCTCAAAGTGCAGCCCTGGCTTAAGGGCTCTGAGGGAAAGTAATGTGTTTTGACAGAAAGACAAACAGCTCTGCAGTTAACTGAACAGCTTTCCGCAGAGGACTTGGTGTGTCTCCTTTTCAAAGCTGTAAAATTTCTTTTTATAAAAAAGAAAAGAAAAAAAAAAGGGATTATTGTTTTAAGTGGATTCTTCCTTGTTAATTGCACTGCACAAGTTTCTTTTCCACCTCCTGTGAAATCTCTTGATGCAGGAGGCATGTCCTTCTTCCCAGCCCTGGTATCATCTCTGGGACAAATGTGGCAAAAGCTTCTCTGGTGCCTAACAAAGTTCCTTCTCTAACACATTCCATTTGAAGGAGGTATGGAAATATCTTGTGTACAAAAGCTCCACTTGACAGAAAGTAGTCTAGTGCTAGCATTCTCTTCCCATGACTCTAAGTGCAGCAAATGGAATGAAGGATCTCCCAGATGCTGGCTGGGTTGTGGGCCTGCCAGAGGTAGCCTGGATATCCCTGAGCAGACTGTTTAAGAATCTGAGAGTCTTCTGAAACATGTGAATTCATGCACAGGATCCAACATGTGTTAACTTTTTATCACTTCTAATACAGATCTCTTGTTCTTTATATGCCTGTTGTGCATTGCCTTTCTTTTGGGGTTTGTTTGTTTGCTTGTGTTGTTTTTTGGTTGTTAGGTTTTTTTTTTCCATCTGATTTTTAAATTATTTGGGGCAGACTATACCTGTAGTAAGACTTGCCAAGATGATGAAAACTTTTTTCATTTTGGTCTTGGGGGCTACTCTTTCAGCAGCAACAAGTGCCAATAATTGAAAATTGCAGTCTTGTGACAGGAATAAAACAGCTGGTTTGAGATTCTTCTGGGGGGAAAAAAGAGTTTTAGAAGAAAAGATCTGAAATAATGCATCAAATGCAGCTTTGAGGTGGATTTCTGGCCAGCATGCTGTTGAATTGGGAGAAGTCTGTCAGGGCAAATTGAGTTGAATTTAGAAATAAAATTACTTTTGCCTTAATCTGTGTGAAAGCTAATAATTACATGTGGGCGATACAGGGAAAGTGAATGGATGCAATTCCCACATTCCATTTACATTTGTGGTAGCAGGTGCTCCAGTACTTCTCAAGCTGTTAGCCACTATTAAGTGTTTAGGCCTCTTTTCATTTAGTTGTAAGTAAGAGTAAGCTGCTTACTCCTGAATCTGTGATGCTTGGAGGAGTTGTGTGAATATACTTCTGCAAAGTACAAGATAGTTTAAAATAAAAATCCCCAACATACAATGTAAGACTTCTGGATATTACCAAAAGTAATTATGTTGCTGACTTTGTTCTTCTGCTGGTAGAGGAACACCACATAAATTGCTGTGAGGTATTCTGTGGACTTTGTTCTACTCATCAGGTTTCTTTTAAATGTGACTTCCTCTAGTGTCATGAGTGTCTTGCCAAGTGTCTCTGCATTCAGTGTGTATTAAACAAGCCCAAAAAATTTAGTTACCTGTTACAAACTTAAAGAAACGTGCAGAATTTATTTCCTGATCATTTTGTTATTTGGCCAATTAATCACCATTCAGCTAAAAAGCACTTCACAGGCTTGTTAGAATCCAGACATTTCAGACTCATGTCATTCTGTTAGTACCTTTTGCCATTCAGGAATGAAGCATTGCATGTATTTTGCTTTCTGTTATGATGAAGTGGTAGTTTTAAACAGAGCGTATTTGAACTACACTGCTCTGCAGGAGTTGTGGTTTTGATCTTCGTGGGTGTTTTGGGGGTAGCATTACCAAATAATAATGAATAACTTCTGTTGGCTTCTGATACAGTAATTTTTTCAGTATTAATTGATATCTGCCTCTGGGCGTGTAAGCTGTGCCGAATGTAACAGGTGCCCTAATTCCAGAAAATGTGTTGTAATTGTTTGTTTGTGGAACAGATGAATAAATATCTGTGGGGCATAGCTGGTCCTCAGGTGGTGAACGTGAGTGGATTAATGATGTGATTGGGTGAGACATGCTTGTTTGTTGCAGTCTCGTCCAGTAACTGTCTGCTGAAGCAGAACAAATATTAATTAGCAGGGTCCTGTTTGTTGTCTCAGTCTATCTTATGGAGCTGATTTTTTTGGCACTGCTTTTTTTTCTTAATAACCTTTTCATGGCTGAACTTGTAGTATGTCATTCAAGCCTTGTGGTTTTTAACAGACTTCTGGAACATTAAATTGAACCTCAGGTATATATCTCCCTGCTGCGTTTTCTTCTTCTTTTCTCCCCTCCACCCCAACTGAGTCTTAAATGTCTTTCATTCATGCAGTGTCACATCTTTAGTCTTTTTCATGAGGTCATCTGGGAAGCTTAATTTAGTGTAGAGTATTCATATTCATATGAAAATAACAGCATATACTTTGGTATCAAAGAATTAGCTGCTTCTTCTAGTTTTGATGGCTTCACCTCTTTTACCCAATAGCCTTGTACCTACTTCCGTCTATTAATGGCACAGTGTCCTCTTGTCTTACATCTTTCTGCACGTTACCACAGGGTGACTCTTACTCAGTGGTGTGCGCACGTTTGGTCAAATTCCCGTAGTGCATCCCACTGTCAAACTTTTATATTGCCACTTGGTGATACAGGGTAACTCAAATATTCTCTCTGCAGATGCTCTCTTCACCCAGAAGGCAAATACATACATGGGCTGTAATTTCTAACCTGAGCAGTCATGTCTAATTATTTCCATGGCAACAGACTGTGATGTTGATAACACAGGGTTATGATTTCACATCATAGAGTAGGAAGAGGAAGTTTGCTGGGATGAGGAGGTGGGTGGAAAGGTCTCCAGCGCAAAGGCTTTGACAATACAATAGCTGGGGGAAAAGAAGTAAAGGGAGGAAATTAATTTGTTTATTCTGTCTCTTGAAGTTCTCCGTGTTGTAAACATGCAATTAAAATCATACTTTGGATGCTGGAATTCATGACTTACACTAGTTTACTCGTAGCGGATGAGTTGGAATGAGGAACACATTCGCAGGTCAAGTTACATAGATGTTTGTCGATGTCATGGGGGAAAATAAACAGCGCATCTCAATTTTTGTCAAAGTGGGACACAGGCTAGGTTTTTGTCTTACAGATTTCTGTTGGCACTGTGATTTTTTTTTTTTTTTTTTTTAGCACTTAACATTTTGATTTTTTCTTTTAAACTCTTAGGTCCAAAGTAATCAATGGACTCCTTGGGCATGCAGATTATCTGCTAAAGGGAGGGAAGGAGTGTACCTTCTGGATTCAGCGACACGTATGACTTGTGCTGGAAGTTTCTGTCATAGGGGTGAATGCTAGTAGCCTATTAATATTTGTATTGCTCTTCCTACCTCTTTTCTGGCACTGGGAAAGAAGCACATTCCTAGTCTGAGATGATTAGGTTGATTTTAGAAAAAGTTGAGGAAAATGAGTAGTCTGACTGATTCGCAAGTTGTTATGCAAGATTGTTGAGTGCAACATGAATTACAAAGTTTTAGCTGTGCTTTGAGGGAAGAAGCAATTAGACCGGCCAGCAAGAATTGGCCATTGAGGGAAGTTTGCAGGAAAGTTGCACTGTTTCCTGCCTCTCTTTGGTGCAGCTCTAATTGAGTTGAATAATTAATTAAATATCTAAAGCTCGATTAGCCTATTCTGCATAGCAATTTGAAAAGTTCTGTCTTTTCTTAAGCGACATTTGGCCTTTTGAAGAACAAAAAATTGGAAATGCTAATGTTTTTCATCCAACTAAGGGAAGAAAATAAAAATGTCTCCATAGCAACAAAGCTTCTTTCTAGATGGTTTCCTAAAATATGCCTGAACCAGAAGCAGATGTCTGATTTGAGAATCTCGCCTTCTTCAATGTAAACAAATAACTTATAGGCAGGTGTTAGAAATAATATGGAAATCCTATTAAAGAGCCTTGGGTTCCTGTCAGTCAGGAAGCCCCTGCCACAAAAGGGTTGGTTGTCTGAATAAAGGAGGCAGAGTAAATTCTTGTAAGGCTTTAGCTTTTCCCAGGAAATTATTGTCTCTGCATGCTCTTTCCCCTGCAAGTCTGAATGCAAGCCGTTTCTTTAACTGATCCCTTCTGCCACCCTCGCTTTCTCCCTCTCTTCTCCTGCTGGATTAGCGCTTGATGTCAGTGGCGGCTGCTGCTGCTTGGGGTGTTGTGTCATTTGTGATTTTAACCCCTGTTCCCTCCTGCCCCCCCATCTGCAACCCTGCCTTGGCTAGTAAGAGGACAGCCAGAGGAGACACCTGACACCAGCGTGAAGTGAGGAGAGATGGGGAGGTTCTTTATGTGAATTTATAAATTTTGGGAAAGGTTTTGGCATGGATGGTTTGCTGGTGTCACATACTGGGTTCCAAATAAAAGTGTGGTTTTTTGCATACTGTGTCTAGAAAGTTGGCGGGAAGCTTTTGATTCTTTTTAATCTTCTTCGGAAGTTACTGAGAAAACATGCTTGCTGCCACTTGTTTGTTAGTCTAGTGTGAAACTTTCATTTTATTTGCGCTTTTTGGTGTCAGTTTTGTCCCCAGACATGGTTGTACTGAGTTCTGTGCTACAACAGCTTACTTGCCAGCTTACCTGCAGGCGGTGAGTGAAGACTTCAGTGCAGGGCAGGTGGGAGCAGGTGCTGAGGATGTGCCTTCCAGGGTTTCTAGGCTGGAAGCGGAGACCGTGTGTGTGTCTCCCTGCATCCTGTCTCTACTTTCCTTGGCATGCCAGACAGAGTGATACTCGTAATAACACTCAGAGGGTTAAATGTGGATAAACACAAAACAAGGCTTCTGAAAAGCCTGAAGATTATCATGCAGCATTTCTCGGACTATAGCCCCCAAGACGCACTTCATAAAGCCAATAAAGCGCGCGCTGGTGGTCTCCTGTTGCCCTGGCAACGGACCACAGGGCACCCTGTGTGTGAAATGCATGAACATCTGTGAATTAATCTTTTTTAGTTTGTTCTTTCCTTGGCACCGGTGGGGCTGCGCTGGCTGGTAGCAGCAGGGCCAGAGCTGGAGGGGACCCCAGGGATGCCCCAAGCTCCTGGTAGAGGGGGTGAAGCCAGGTCCTTCCCCAGCAGCACTTCCCACAATGAAGGGATTGAACGATTTAGCTTGATTTCACTTCTTCTGGGATGCTGTTAGCTTGCTTTTGGATGCATGGGGGGAAAAAATTTAAAAAATACTCTCCTAAGAGGAGGTATTGTTTGGCTTGTCAGTCTTCCATGAAAAAATAATCTAAGAGGAAAACTGAAATAAGCTCTTGTGTCCACACAGCGTTTTTACAGGACTTCACCACTTGCGTGCTTCGCTCTCACAAAACTAGTAGAAACAGAACTTGAGGAGGTCTCACACAATTTTAAAATGGAGACATGTAGCAAAAATAAGAAATGTGACAGCTGACCCAACAGGAGGCCCAGCCACAACTATGCATAAGACATGCAAATCCTGGGGATGGTATTTTCCACTGCCTCCTGAAGGAATTACAGAGAGCACTAGCACGGGGCTTATTGCATACCTGTCAGTGCCCTGGCAGGTGCCAGGTGTTCTCTCCCCTTGCCTTCTGCCACCCTCATCCCTGCTGCAGTGCACCATGGTGCAGATTTCGTGTCTGGCTCTTGAAGTTGTGCTGGCTGCTGGCTCTGACCACTGGCTGCCAACTCAGGGCTTGCCCCAACTCTCCAGGTCTCAGGGAGGACTGTAGGGGGAACACTGTGAATGTTGTATCACCAGCAGTTGCTGGATGCAATCAGTGTTTTAATGAACTATTGGAAGTGAAATGCCACTTTAATCTGCTAATTGCATTAAAAGGACAGCAGATTGCTCTGTATCACTTCTTTTTGATCTGCAAAGTTACCAAAGAGTACCGAGGAGCTTTTAAGTGAGGTGTAGCAGTGCTACTTGTTTGCATACGAATATTATCAGGTGCAGCTGCACCCCTGTTTCTGCCACTCAAGAGGCAGTGAATGCAGCTGTGGGAGTGTTCTTACTGCATACTTATGAGCAAGTGGGGTGGAGGGATGAGAGAAGGAAAAGATTCAACAAGGTTTGTTCCTTTTTTCATTAACTGGTTGAGCTATCATAGTTTCTCCATACAGAGAGGCTGGCATATTTCAAGCCACTGTATTGTTTGAAAGAGGGCATACAGTATTTTCTTTGCTATATTAATCTTTACAGATCAAAATAAATAATAACACTGATTTTGCTGGCAGAGTACTGCTTTTTCAGACAGGCATGTTCTGCAGAGGTGCAGCGCAGGAGTGTGGAAAAAAGGCCAAGAGAGGTGTCTCCCAGTTACAGTGACCCCCAGAAGGGTTGTCCCCAGTGGTGTGCGATTTGTGTTTGGCAGACACCACACACAGCATAAAACTCTTCAGCTACAGCAACATATTTCTGAGTCTGTTGCTCTTTTTTTCATATTAACAAAGCGGACAGACTTTATAGAAATCACTAGTTGCATTGAGTTGAAAAGCCAGTGCTGACCTAAATAACATAAAGCTTTGCCTGGTGATCTTACATCACCAGGCATTAGGAAATCATTGTATCTGGCTTGTAGTAATTGTACCTGTGTGTTTATATTTCTCCTTTCTCCCTGATATGTTTGTTGAAGCTGTATCTGTTGATGCTATACTTCTGTCCCACTTCTGCATTTTTTTTAAAAATACCAAACTGCAATTTATTTTGGCCCTTGAAGAAATTAATGTTTTGCTTTTGTTTACCTGCTTTGAGAAAGGTTTCCTGCCATGACCTGCAAATACTATTTTGTAATGAGCCTTGCTGTCCCATACTGCAATTTATGAGAAAAAATCAGTGTCTGTATAATTTTTAAATAATCCCTTTAAAATCAATTAAACTAAACCTTGTGGGGTTAGAGAAACCTTTTTCTGCCACTCCCTTGGAGTACAGTATTTTTTGAGTGCCTCGTCAGCATCCATAATTGACATGAGAGTAGCAAAGGCACCCTACTTTAAGCATAACGGCACCTGTCCAGGATCAGTTTGGTGCCTTAGAAAAAGCACTGTGTGCTCACCATCTAGGTAGCCTAAAAGCTTTGTATCACCCTGCAGGTGTTTGAAAGCAATAAAGTTATTTACCAGACCTGTAGAACTCTGGTTTGCTTTGTGAAGATTTTCTGGTAACAACGTTATCTGCAGCTGTGGCAAAGGCTGGGGGTGCCATTTTTCCACTCTTCTTCCTGTTCTGCTGGATGAGGAAGAGAAGACACCATCAAAAATTGTGATGTTATCTCTCTTCCCTGTTCTTTCTAGAGTATCTAGCATCAGACTGTTTCTAGTGTATATAGCATCAGAGGTTTTTCCCAGGTAATATGTGCAAACTGCAACTCTTTTGACACCAAGTCTTTTCTGTGCTGCAGTACCTCTCTTGTGTCTTTGCTCTCCCTGGGCCTTAAACAATTTTACAAATCTTGCAGATAACTGTAACAGTCCTGCTAATACTAGTAAACAAACTTAGTGTTGCAAATAGCAATAACCTGATTTATAATAGTAAATGTAACAGAAGTTTCCCACCAAATAGTATAGGGCTGTAGTGGTTACTAACAGCTGTGGCAATCACAGCGTGACGGAGCTGCTGCTATTTAGTAGACAAGTGTTTAATGATTGTTTTGGACAGAAAGAGGAAGAAAACTTTATTTAATAGAAGAAGTCTCTCATGTTGACAACACACAACACCAGAGATTGCTACAGTGCAATCACTGCAAAGCCGCGTGTTTTGCAAACAAAATATGTTGCAGATTCTAATTATAAAAACAAAAATATGTTCTTTAATTTGACATACAGACAGAATTTTTCTTACTCTAAGTCTTAAAACTGCCAGGAATCCTCTCTGGAATACTAGTTACTCAGCGTGTGCAACTGTTACTGTAGATGTCAAAAATAAAATATTCATAAGTGTATTTGATACTGTATTCTGGCTCAAGATACATATCCATCCAACACTGCACTGTGATGTATATGTAAACTGGTCCTAGGAAAAACATTTGTTCATATCCAGGGTTGTTCTTGCCAATAATGAGATTAAATCAAAACAAGCACCATTTGTTAACTAATTTGCCCATTTTCCTAAAGTTTGCTAAAAGTTTAAAAGTAGTATGTTAATGTAATGATGTGATTGTGACAAAAGCCAACAAATCCGGGAAGCAGACATCTGGAGGTAGCTGTTTCCCATACTAGAGAGGCAATTGAAGTAAAACATGTAATGCTTAGCACTGGGTTCTATGCAGTAAGACTACTTTGCCCTACTCTTTGAAGCTGTAAACATGAACCTATGTGAAACCTCTGGAGGAAGGGGAGTGAGCATTTGGAGCATTTGCGTTGTGTCTAATGAACATGGGGGGCAGTGGAGGAAGAGATATGTGGGAATAAATGCGTATTTCCTCTCTGCATACACCTGACTAACTACTGTGCTTATTTTTACCTACACTTTACATAGTGTCTGGAGAGAACTCTTTTACAATTCGCATGAAAGAAAGGAAGAAAAATTGTAGGCAGCAGCCTTGATTATGCTGTATAGAGATCAAGCAGCTAGTAAACTGATGCATGCCTAACACTTGTGTGTGAAAAGCTGTGTGCTCTTTATACCAGAAGCAAGGTGTAAGAAGGCATTATTCCTCTAAACATTAATGCTTTTCAAGATCGAAGGGTACCAATTGCCCTCTGTTACATCAGAATGTGCCTAATGTTCCCTTTTCTCCTGTAGGACATCTGCTGGTTCCTTGGAAATATTTGAAGAGCCATCGTTTAGTAGTTTGAAGGGAAAGTCTTGAATAATTCACACAACGAATGATTAGGCAAGCACTTGTCTATCTAACTGAATTATTCTGCATGTTTGCTGAAGCAGTTAAGCAGCAGAACAGCATTTTCTTCTCTGGAGGCTTTACAGTGGTAGTATTGACCCACCTAGTTATTGGGTTTCAGCCTTTTGTTGACACTGTTGTAAATGAAAGCAGTCTGGACAGGCAGTGAGCAGCTGGGCTGGATAATTGTGAAGGATTCATGCTTGTTGCTCTTACCCTCAGTGTTTGTAGTGGGTTGTTTGCTTTGACTTTTGTTGAACTGTTGACAAAAGCATTAGATACAAATGGGAACAAATAAAGTGGTGAGATGCCAGGAGGGCTTGGCAGAAATGGTGGTTTTCATTCCAGCTTAAATGGGGAATGTCGGCACTTGTCTGGATGGGAAAAAGAAGGTGTAGTCAGCATTTATGTGTTTTTCCCTCCCCTTTCCCTTTCTTTCCTTACTGCTAAATATGTTTTGGCAAACAGGTGAATAAAAACAGAGCAGAGGCAATTTCCCCATTGCCTTAACTCTTTGGCACTACATTTTTGAAGCTCTCTCTGACTGTGGATGTCTTGCTGGGCAAATACAGTTCCTGAAATGAAAGGATTAAGTATATAAAGGGAAGCGGGGGGGGGGAAACAGAGAGAAAAGGACAGGGGTGTAGAAGGGGTAGAGATGAGAAAAGAGAGGCTTAAATAGAACTGTATACACTAAGTAGTATAGCCAGCAAAATTGAAGTCATTTACTGGAACGCTTTTAATTTGGTTTAAACAAAATACTCTTTTGTATATTCAAATTGGGAGTAGCTCAGCTGTTGTGAAGCCAGAAAATTAATGGTATTTTTAGTGAAATAGCAAACGCATGTCAACAACATAGCTCTGGATGATAATGTTGGCATTTTATTCATGAGGAATTACAGTGCAGGTTACTGGACAACATAGTGTGACTGGAATGATTGAGCACAGGGGGGAAGCGGCTGTCCTTCTGTAAGATGATTTCATTTTACATTTAGTCCTTCAGGAAGAGAGAAAGGAGACAGAAATAAAGCATTTAAAAATACATGTCTGGAATGCCTATCCTTGTGGTTTCTGGGTCCCAGAGACTAACGTTTTACCTTTGTCTGACTCATAGTTTTCTAGCTGTCCTTCTTTTCAAGTCTGTTTTGAGAGATGGCAGAGAATAGAGGCAGAAGAATAGCATCACATTAGGATATCTTTGCTGTAAAAGCAGTTTTGGCCCTAGAAGAGCTGCAAGTTTACTCTAGCTATCTCCAGCACTTGAGTTTTGTTCCTAAGCATTGTTTTCTTGGGACTTTTAATGCATCTAATGTGTTGTGAAATATGTTGGCTGGTTGTGGAGAAAGTTAGTGTAAGATCTGGAAGGTCTTGCCACTTGGCAGGAGAGATGCTTTGTGTCTGTTATTTTGACTGTGGTTTCCTTGTAGCAATCAGCTTCAGAGTGTTGTGCAGGTCAGCTGGAAAATGGCAAATAAAGTTCACAGGGGTGAAGACACCACTGCAGTGAAAGAAAAAAGCACTGTTTAGTATTGCTGTCTGAAAGCATACAAAAGTATTCCTTGCCTCTGCTGTAGCATGTGCACATGATGGTATCTGAGGTAGCCACAGGGTTTTGGGGTACCAAAGTTGTGATACACAGGTACTTTTTGTCACCTGCCTTCATGGATCTTCAAGTTGTCCTAAAATCAAACACCATAGTAGCCAGGTAATTGTGGCATTTATCAACCCATTTTGAGTAATAATCTGTGAGTGCTTTCATTATTCCCCTTTGTTATAGTTGCCATATTGTTCCTGCTCTCATCACAATAAGAAAAGAAGGGAAGCGCAAAAAGAGATAAGGAAAAAATTGCCTTTTAATGCTGTCACTGCTAAAGTTTCTTGTAACACGCAGCATTTGTTGTGTCAAACTATAGTCCTGTCAACACTAGCAAGAAGTGTTTTGCCCATACTGTGGGATCAGGCCTGAATTTATTATTAATCCTAGAGACATCAAAACAAAGGGTAGAAATACCAAGCTATTTCTAGCAAACATACAGGGAGTGGTGTTACTGTACATACCTGTTTGTGCATGATGAGTCCCCAGTTCTTTTCTCTTTGGGAAATACCCATAACAATTCTAAAGGGGGCTACAGGTATTATGATAGCAAATTTCAACCTTGATTGAAGGTAAAATGAGGACTTTTTGAAAAGTCTTTTGAAAGACCTTTGAAAAGGACTTGAAGACCAATCAAAACAAATATATTCTACAATCGTGTTTGAACAGCATTTGGGAAACCCAGTTTTGCATCACCTAAATTGTGTGAGAATTCATAAAAACTAACTTGTGAATGTTCTGTGGCATTGCCTTACTTTTTAATCCGGCTTGGATAGGTTTGTGTTTTCATGTGAAAAGTACTTTTCCCTTTACTTAGTTACACAGAGTTAGCTCGTTAGGCTAATTTGCTTTGCTTGCAGACCCTGTAAGAACGGCCTCAAGTTGTTCTTTACCTGGAGTTTCAGAGAGCTGAGACCTGGAAGCAGGAAAGTGCCTCTGGAGTGAATTTGCATTGAAGTAACAGTAGTTTTGAATGAAGCAAGGAAAGAGAGAGAAGTGGTGTACTACATAGGCTGAGATTGAATTGGACTCAATCAAGTCACAAAGTGATTATGCATCATGGGGCAACATTTTTTTGCACTGTCTGGTGTCAGATAGTACTCAACTGGAGTTCTAAGCCAGCCAATTAGGAATAAGAGTGGATATTGGAAAGAACATTCAGTAACAGGAAACAGTAAAATAACAAGACAGAAGTAAAAGCATAGCAGACAGTTGAAGCCCTAAATCAGTGGTGCACATCCTTTAGCCACAGAAGATCTTTACTGGCAGTTTGCCATGAACCAATGGACTGCACCTATTTTGCATATAATTTACATTGTATTTTAATCAGATAAGCACAGACCGTGTTTGTTTTTCATATTTATGTAGTGCTTTAAGTGCAAACACTGCATAGCACAAAGCAATAAAAGACACTGTACCTGGTGGGTTATAGTAGAAAGGGTGATGATGGGAAGACTGGCTCTTCTGCATTTCTGAAATCAGGGAGGTTTGTGTGACATCTGTCTGTCTTTGAGAAGGTGTTACACATTCTGAAGTACAGGTTTGAGTTTACTAGGCAGCTTCAGGCTTGGCTTTGTACACATCTCAAATACATAAGGGTAATTTGAGAAAAAATAATTTCAAAGACAAACTTGCAGATAGCACATTTCCTGATTAATTCTGTTACCCATGGGTAATTCAAAAAACAACAGCGTTAACCACCAGTAGCATTTTCTTCCTGGAACTTTGTTCAGAGTATTTAGTTACATCTTGGATGTAGTGGCTTTAGGTTCTCATGAGTTTGGCTGATGACAGTTTTACATACAATGCAGAAATGTTTCCTCTTTTACATTTATCATGTCTGTGTGATACAGATTTATGCAAACTACGAATGGGTTATATATTTGTATAGTTTCTGGAGTTTATTACAGGTACTCTGTTACGATAGTTGGTTTGCTCTAATCTTCTAGTGGTGTTTTTATTGATATAAGGAATACTGATTATTCCTCCCTCATTTTTCCATTTCAGTCTAGCATATGTAATAGATCCATTTTGGTGAGGTACTAGAGTACCTCCAAATCTTCAATCCATGAATCCTCACAACATCCCTGTGAGGGAAAGAAACGCTCTCTAGACTTTTGAAATTATCCCGCTTTTATAGATAATGTACTGAGGCATGAAGAAGTTTAATTGACTTCATGTGATCAGACAAAAGAGCAGACTACTAAACCTACATTTCCCAAGTACAAACATTTTTGCAATGTCCCGGTTTCAGTTTTCTGCTCAAGCATCAATGTTACTTTGTGATCCATTTGTACCTAATTCTTCCTTTTGAAACCTCACAGTGGATTTGAGTCCCATTCTTGGCAAGTACATGCATGCTTCTAGTTTGACCACTCAATCCTTTTGTGCTACTTCCAGTTTCAGTTGACTGTCTAATCTCTGCATGTTTTTGCAGAAGACAAGCTTTAGTTGAATTTTCATCCTTCCTTCAGGCTCAATTACATTGCTCTTGTGTTTCTGTGGCTCCTTCCACATCAGGTTGTTGGACACAGGACTGGAAGGGATACTAAGCATGTTTGCAGATGATACAAAACTGGGAGGAGCTGTTGACTCCTCCGAGGGCAGGGAGGCCCTGCAGAGAGACCTCAACAAACCAGAGGGCTGGGTCATCACCAACCATGTGAAGTTCAACAAGGGAAATGCCAGATTCTGCACCTGGGACGGGGCAACCCTGGATTTATGGACAGACTGGGAATGAGACGCTGGAAGGCAGTGCCATGGAAAGGGGCCTGGGGGTCCTGGCAAGCTGAACCTGAGTCAGCAATGCCCTGGCAGCCAGGAGGGCCAACCCTGTCCTGGGGTGCATCAGGCACAGCATCGACAGCCGGGCAAGGGAGGGGATTGTCCCACTCTGCTCTGTGTTGGGGCAGCCTCACCTCGAGCACTAAGGGCAGTTTTGGGTACCACAATGTAAGAAAGACATTAAATTATTAGAGAGTGTCCAAAGGAAGGCAATGGTGAAGGGCCTTTCAGAGGAAGCCGTGTGAGGAGTGGCTGAGGTCACTTGTTTGTTCAGCCTGAAGGAGACCAAGGGGAGACCTCATTGCAGTCTACAACTTCCTCGTGGTGGGAGGAGGAGGGGCAGGCACTGATCTCTTCTCTGTGGTGACCAGTGACAGAACCCAAGGGAAAGGCCTGAAGCTGTGTGAGGGGAGTTTAAGGTTGGATATTAGAAAGAGGCTCTTC
The DNA here is from genome assembly GCF_020740725.1 of Corvus hawaiiensis. Lineage (NCBI taxonomy): Eukaryota > Metazoa > Chordata > Aves > Passeriformes > Corvidae > Corvus > Corvus hawaiiensis. The sequence continues at coordinate 41,710,398 of NC_063255.1, read as the reverse complement.
ACCCAGAGGGTGGTCAGACACTAGAACAGGCTCCCCAGGGCAGTGATCACAGCACCAGCCTGACAGAGTTCAAGAAGCATTTGGACAATGCTCTCAGGCGCATGGTGTGACTCTGGGGGATAGTGCTGTGCAGGGCCAGAAGCTGGACTTGATGATCCTTGTGGGTGCCTTCCAACTCAGCATATTCTGTGATTCTGTGATATGTAGCAGAATCAGCAGAAGCCACAGCACTGCTGGGAGGGTTATGGCAAAGGGGGCTTGTGTCTGATTGCAACCCAGGGTTGCTTACCCTGGTTTGTCACACAGCAAATATATACGATGCCACAAAGCACAGTGCTGAAGCCCCAGGGTTAATGTTACCCATCTCAGGACCACACCACCCACCAGCTGCGTGACTCTAGACATGCCAGTACTGTGCCTGAGCTGTTCCCCATTGTGTTACTTCTAGCCCAGGGCCACACAGGAAAGGCTCGGCCACTTTCTGTACATGGAGCGAGGTTGTTCAGGCACAGGTCAGGATTTTGGGCACAGTGCTCCACTGACAGTTAGCAGGGTGCCCAGCAAGGGCTGCTGCACAGCTGGAGGACTCTTCCAGCCTTCCTCCAAGGCTGCTGCAGGGGGAGCAGCCCTAGAAGTGGATATGGGAATGTGATTTTTGTCAGCAGTGAAAGTGCCCAATGGGGAGAGCATGTAGGCAGGGAAGAAGGATTTCCAGCTGTGGGCTGGAGCTTTGGATACAATTGTGCCTGTGAAAGAGCTTGTTACACTTTCTTACTGTAAGGGGCTCCATCTGGTGCTCTAGGTGTCTTTAAATGAAAATCTGCCTTTAATGTGTGAACTAAAGGCTATGCACAGTGAGCATTCTGATGGTCTTATCAGTCACAACAAATAATGAAAGCTTGTCCTGCACTCCAACCCTATAATATAAGCTGCAGGGAAAGGCAGTGAAATAAAAGGGGACACACTGGATAGGTTCAGAATCTGTCCCCATCTTAGCAGGAAACAGTAGTGAAGACCTATCTTAAAATTCAAGACTTTCTGTCTTAAAACAGGATCTATTTAGCTCATCACTGAGAGTAAGCAAGGTAGCATTGCAAGGAAGCTCAAGCAGTCCTGGCACTGGTTGGTAAGCAGTGGTGTGACTTACAACCCAGCCTCTTAAGTTCTGGCTAAAGACATGCTGGCAATGCTTTGTGTACTCAATGTAAAGCCCCACTCACTCTTCAAATTTGAAGATGGTGTGTGCAGAGATCATCATTGTCGTAAGGCTTGCATTAGGAAACACTTTGTTAGCTATTCTGACTAGTGCCTTGAAAAGGAACGATCTTGGCAAGCTATTAAGGAGAAGAAATGCACTGACAAACTGTTGTAATTTAATAACTTCCCAGCTGAGAAGCCCATTTTATAAGTCATCCTGTGCAATAATCCCAGCTCCCTTTTAGCCTTCTCAACTGGATCAGTCTTTTCAACTAAAATAATTCCTGACTGTGCATAAGATCAAGCTGCCTATTAGGTGTCCTTAAAAGTGTGGGTGTTGGTTTTTGCTGCACTCTAAAGCAAGTAAAAAAATGCTTCTCTGCACTGTTTCACCCAGTCAACAGGTGCCTAGAGGAAATTACCTATTTTGAAGGAGCCTGTGGAGGCTTTCCCTTAACCCTGTAATTCCAGCTTTTATAGTGCTTCATGGGCCTTTGATCTCCACATTCTTAATTGGCTCACAGGGAGGTTATTTACAGTCAACAAGAAAAGTACCTTGAACTTGTCATTTTAATAAACTTGTTACTTGCCACCTTTTCTAGAGGCATCCCACATGGAAATAAACATCTTTCATTTTGTTTTATAATAAATTTTTAAAATATTTTCCTGGAGCCTTGATGAAATATCAGCTTCTTTGCAGATCTAAATCCACACCATAGGTATTGCTTGGAAACTTGCTTGTTGTTCTTTAGCGTGTACTTAATGCTAGATTAGGGAATATAAGACTTTTTTAGTTTCCTGTTACCACCAGCTCATTTCTAAACTATTTAAAATAAAGAGCCTGAACATGTATGGTATTTAAAAAACCTTTCACATGAGGTTTTTAAAACAGATCAATTTCAGCATTAGCATGTCAGTAATTCAGCAAAGGAAAAGTCAACTCAGGATTGTATAGCTGTAATGATAATGTATTGTATCCGTCTTCCTTGAGAATTATTGTAACAGTAGAGTTGAACTTAGTGAATTACATAATTTAGGAGCATTTGCCAGAATGCTGTTTTAGGGATATTACTGTAGTCTTCCCTTAAAACCAAGTGGAAAGATGAATCTTATTATGAAATACTCAAATGAGAGACAAGAATCTTCAGAAATTACCTAAAATAACTAATTTGAATAGAATAGAAGGTCATGTGTGTGCATGCCAAGTTAATCACACTTAACTACTTGGCAGAGTGCAGGGGGAGTACAAGAGAGAGATTTTTGCTGTTTCTTTTCTCTAACCTGAATTAAAAATGTATTGGATACTCATTGCTAACATCAAAACATTTCCAGCTAGCCTGAAGTCAGTATTTGATTGTGCTTTTAGTATTTAAAACATTAACAGCGTGACCTGTCTAATATAAATAATGGAAGACCCAGAGAAGTAAAAGCTACTGCTGCTTCTCTTGGCAAAGCTCTGCGATGTTCAGGAGCTGTAATGCATCTAAAACTCTGGCAGAAAGGACCATGTGTTTTATTTTTTCAGTCTTCAAAGTAGGTGTTGTACTTATGATGTGCTATTATATACTGATGTAACTGCTTTAAGGCTGACTGCAGAGTCTGTGTTCCCACCACTCCTCCATCCATTCCACTTAGGAGAGTCCTTAATTTGAAGAATGAAACTGGGGACCATTATTTTTGCAGCAGGCTGAGGTCCAGATTCAGAGTAGTGCACAGTAGGCATCTAAAGTTCAGCACATACGTACATTCCTCTGATTTCTTTTTCTGGTTGTGACTTCCGTAAGATCAAAGTGTGTGCCTCAAATCTGGCATCTGCTCAAGTGCTTTCCTGAATAGGAAATGGGATAATTTCCTGAACAAGGGTCTTGGGAACACAAATAAGTGAGGGTAGATGAAGTGAGGCAGATATAATGGGCTAGGATATTATTTGGGCAGAGAGGAGAATAGTAGCACTCAAGGATTTTTTTTACGGAACATATTTTTAAGAGATGGCTGAGAGAATGTTTTGTTTCAGAATCAGCATGACCTGGAATTTGCAAACATTTAATAGCACCCAGTTATGTTTTATTCACCTGCCCAATTAAGGATTTAGTTGGATAATGAATTCTGTTTTCAGTGGGCACTTACCAGTGGCTGTGGCTTCCTAAATTGTGTTGGGTACTGAAAAAACATAAAATAAATCAAGTCTTCAGAAGCCACACAAAATCTAATGGAGAGGAGAGGACCAAATTGCTAGTCTATTGCTTAATACCTGAGAAAAACATGTGTATGTGTTTCTGCTGACAGAAGCAGTTAGGATGTGGAATGAGTGTTTCTATTGAATTTTAGGGGGCTTTTTGTAATCATGGTAGCATTTTGAAAGCTGCTTTTTTTCCCATCACTTTTCTACTGATCAAGTCAGGAACAAATAAGATTAAAAATAGGGAGGAGGGAGATAACTAGTCAGAACATGTAGAAAGAGATCATCAGCTCTATTCGTGAATTATTCAGTTAAAACAATAATTTGCTTTGTCTTCTTATCATCTCCTAGGTCATCTCTGCAGCAAAACAACTATAAAATCCTTTAGAGACAAACAAGCAGAAGGGAAGAAAATGAAAGTGTTTTTCCCTGGAGGGTTGATACATATGGATAGATTGGAAGGGAGCAGAAATGTGAAAACTCAAAACTGATGCCTTTGCCATGAATACAGTCTTTGTTAGATATAACCAAAACTGAAAATGTGGGATACTGGGGCACAGTACTTGATGGAAGGCAGCTAAATTGAGCGTCTTGTGGGACTGTCTTCAGATGTGATCTCTGTGGTTTTAAAGCAATAAAAAAAAAGTCTCATTAGCACTAGGTTAGATCCTTCTGGTCAAAATGGAGAATAGATAGGGAGTGCAAATCCCAGGAGAAAGTTGTTAAGACCTGTCACATGAAAACTGAATCCACTTAAATATCCCTGGAGAAGGCAACACTTAAAGCCTGATCATTGCTGCTTGAACATGGAAAATCTAGGGGGTGTAGATGTGTATATTTTTTACCTCCTAACTTCTGTTGCCAGTACTGAAGAGATTTTTATAACCCTTGTGCCTTGAGATGCTGCAGGAAAGTGTTTGCATTCAACTTGGCTCTGTGCCTTACAGTCCATTTTAATCACTATGCAAAGTGAAAGGATAACAGTTCTACTATGGTGCTTGGTCTGAAAAGAGGACTCTGAGCAAAACCCAGTTATTCTTGAGAGGGCTTTCCTGATTGTTGCAGGAAGAGAGTGTAAAGCATACTGACACAGTCCCTTAATGGCTATTGTAGAACATTTCCTCTGTAGTGTTTTTTTAGAATTCTGAAAACTAACCAAGTATCCTTGTGTATTCTGTTTAAATGCAGTTGCTGTGAAAGCACAGTGTTAATATTCTGGAGATATGTTGGTTGTTGGGAATTTTTTATGCATGTTCATCACTGGCTTTTGAAGAACGCTCATGGAGCGCTGCTGCTTTCCCTTACCTCATGGCATGTCAGTGAATCAAAACATGTAATGCAGGCTGGTGGCTATTCTGTTCTCTCTCTTTCATGGTGGTGAGCCCACAATTGAACTGCAGTTTTGAATGCTCCAGCCAGTTGAGCTTTTTCTCTTACTCTGTGATTACATGCTTTCCCTTGCTCTTTCTCCCTAGTTAACTGCTAATACCCTCTCTTCTCTATGTTTGCGTTTTGTTAGAACTGCTCAAACTGTTTCAGGTCTCTGCTGAAGGAAATAGCATGAAAGATCAGTAACTGGAACCCCAAATAAATATTTGAGGAGAGGAGGACTGTAGTTTCACATTTCCTTGGCACTGCTCAGTTCCTCAGGTTTCCAAAGATATTTACCCTGAATTCTTCTGAATTTGTGTAACTTGATGACCTTTGACTCTTCCATTTAAGTGAGTCTGATTTTAGCTGAAGTAACATTTAGGGGCTTGCAGTCTGTCATGGCCAACATGCAGGTTTGTCTCGGATTTTCACACTTAGTTTCTAAAATGCCAGCAGGATGTTTTCCTCTGGTAGCATCCCCAACCTTGTGATGTTGGAACCCTTACCCTTTCTGGGATCATTAGGGTTGATAGTCCTTTGCAGCCTGCATATGCCCTGGTGCTCACCTACAGTATTGTCTACATCAGTTGCAGTTTGTGCCTTAACACCTTCTTGCAAATCTTTTCACTCCATCCAAATTACCTACTCTACTGTGTTCTGAAGCATGCAGTCTTATTTTGAGGCCTGGTCAAGGGAGGAGATAGAATCACAGGCTGGTGAACGGAGAGAACAGATCAGGTGAAGTGCTCTGTAGATCGAGCGGGGGAGGATGTTCGACAGTGCCCAGGTTGTCTTGCCATCAATTAAATTCAATATTAACAAGTAGCGAAATGTGGATGAGAACAGACTTCCTGGTAAATGTAATATGTGAATTTTGAGGGTTCTGTAAACCTATCAGAAATGTTTAACTCTTTTTCCTGCCCATCTGTTTCTTTTTCTTCTGTTCCTTTCTGAAACCAGGTCCTGTGTTCAAACTGTTTTGCTTACCAAAGGGTGCTTGTTACTCTTGGGACATTTGATTTCTCTATCTTCATGTGCCTGTGCTAGGCTATACTTTAACCTAAGCCTGGCCTTCCTTTTTTCACTTTCAGCTGTGTTCTTCTACTGCTGCACTGCTTGTCCTAAGGCTGCATTAGTTCTCCCCATCCTTTGACCCTCACAGTGCCAGTAGTGATTAGGCCGTACGTGTGTTATGTCCTTCAGCCTGTGATTAGTGGAGAAGCTGTATTTTAAAGGATTTATTGCAAAAATCCATCTGCAAAAGACTAGCCACCAATCTTCAGCATTGCTTTAAACATCTACTTTTCCTGTCATCAACATGCACCTGTATACCAGGAAGGGCCAGAGAAGCATCATCACATGCTGATAGGATTAGACATTAAAATTACTGGGTATCTTCAGCTGTTGCTGTGTGGCCCTCTCAGCTTTTCCAGCAAGTTGATAAGTATATGTTGAAATACAACTGGAATTAATGTGTACAACCGTAGTAGTTTATTGCTTCGTTTTATCGCCCATTTCATAGCATCTAGACTTTGATGCTTTTAATTAGCTCAGATTAAATACTCCAGTGGTACCACCAATGGCAAGCAGATCACAAGTGTAAACAGTTACATGGGCATTTTTTATGAAGTTACACACAAGTATACATAATATACACACGTATCTATACTTCTCTTGACGTAACACAAGAAGGAACACTTGGGTTTTGAAGACTGCTGAGCCTACATATTCTCTTTATTCTGGGCTTTTTTACGGCCTTCTCATTGCTCTTGCAGGCAGCACTGCACATCTAGACTTTGATTTTTTTTATGGCACTCTTATCCTCTAATTAACTTCATTAATTTTGCAATTAGTGAAGTTAATTAGTGGTTAAAAATGCTATATAAAACTTCAAAGTTTGCATTTTAATCATAGTTTGTATTAAGAATAATTATCACACGCTTGATTACTAAACTCCATGCAGTTAGCTCAGACTGGGTCATGTGATATTTAAACCAGCTTTGTTCTGTATCTTTCGTAGCTGGTTAGTAGCATTTTTCACTGACAGTTACTGAGGCTTTTTCTGGTATCTGAAAATGCAGCTATAGGTAAAAGGCAGTGAATAAGACAAAAAAAATTATCATGGTATGGCTGAGTAGAAGTTTTTAGTTTGGGCAAGTAGAGAAACAAGTTGGGAAAGGGGAACATGAAAATATTAAATAAGTCCACCATGACCAGTGAGTGATAAATGTGGGATCAATGTTGACTACTAGCCTCCTCTCCCTAATCAGCCATTTTGGAAGAGCTGGGCTCTGGGTTGTACTGCCTGACTGTATCAGTGTGATCATGACCCACTGTGTAAACCTAAAGGTAAGGGCATGATGAAGAAAATCTGCTTGCCTAAGGGCTGCAAAGAGTGTGTGTTGAAAAATTAAAGCAAAGACAAAATCCATGTCCATCTGTGCAGATACTGGGATGTAGTAATAACAATAGTAGTAATTTAATAATAGTAATAATAACAGTGCTAGCAACAAAAAGGCTGTGTAAGTGTGGGTAACTTCAGGAGGCAGAGTCACTATGCAAATATTCCATTATGGTATCTGTAGATCAACCCACAGCATTTCACACCATCTTCCTGAGTTTAATCAAAGTAATGTACCTGTGCATATAGATGTATGTAAATTAATTAATTCTTTAAACAGATAGATCGGTGTTACCTTAGAGCCCTTAGGCTTGGTTTGTGGGAGCCCTTGGTTGCAGTTTCCTCCCTGAGCACATGGTCTTTGGGCTGTATTGGACTGCCTCTTTTTCTTCCACCCTGGCCTTTCACCTCTCTGGTGGAACACCTCCCACCTCATGCCATTTACAACTGACAAGAGCAGTCTTCATCTCACCCTTAGGATGTTAGAAGTCTTAACCCTAATTCCTCTCTCTCTCCCTCTCCCTCTCCCTCTCCCCCTCCCCTTCCCCCTCCCCTTCTCTTTTTTTCTCTCCTGCTTCTGATTTAGGCATACAGTGTTACCTCAGGCAGCTTAGCACTCCCAGCCCAAACCTAGGGCAGTGCCTGAGGCCAAGCTCTGGTGCTGGGACTTTCATCTGTAACATTGGCATCAGCCAACAAAGCAGCATTACTGCCTGGTCGTTTCCCTGCAATGCATATTGTATCCATTTTTATAGTTTCTTTTATACTTTCAACAGTCTTTATAACAGCAGTAATGTCATTCAGATAATTATACTGTAATTGACCTTAGCGTTGAGCATCCTTGGCTTTTACTGCAGTTTGCTTAATACTTCAGTATGGTCAATTATCTTGTAATTCCCACTTTGTTGGGAATTATTGTTTTAATTATTTCACTCCAAATACATCATTTTGGCATAGTAGTAAGGGTACACTGGGGAATGGTCATACTCATGAATGCTTTAAAGAGTTACCAGCTTTAACGTGTAGGAAGGCTTTTCATCTTGTCGTCTCTAGTCATTACTTTTAACACTGATTTCATTTAATTATCACTTAGTGTGCTCAGGCCAGGTCTTCATCTGGAGAAGCCAGCATATGGGGAGTTGGGGCTTGCAGTTGGATAGCTGTACAATCTGATTTATGATTTCCACACTGATTTCTGCCGCATTACAGTGTGAGCTATCTGTGTTGATGTAGCTAAATTCCAGTAGAAGCTGGGGGTAAAACAGTGAATTTTTTTTCCCTAGCAATTTGAACTATTAATTATCTCAGATAGACAGTGAGTATGCTGGTGAGAATTTTATGGCTGCATAGGAGGCTTGCGGGGCTCTCTTGATACTGGTTTAATTTGCACCTGTATGGCACTGATACTTCACCTGGAGCAGCACCCTGATGGTGCTGGAGAGAAAACAGCATGGTCCTTCTGGTGGGAGATCATTTCAGTTAGCATTGTGCTCAGCACTGCCCAAAACAGAGACCGAATCATAGCATGCTATGCTCTGTAGCCTAGTGCAAAAAATACTATGTGTCCAGCACTAGAAAGACACTGTTCCACTTCTTAAGCATATTATGTGAACATGGTGACGTGCTCAGCCTTTCTATAAATGTGTATGTTCATTGTTTTTTGTCAGCATTTTGTGGTGTATTTACCATGAATAAAAATGTTCTACCAAAGCCAAAAATGAAAAACTGGTATGTTTTGCTCAAACACAAACTAAATGTAACCTACTTTCACCAAAGAATATTTTTTCCTATCTCTGATCTAATTATTACATGTGAGCAGACTCAGCGTTGTTTAGTGGGATAATGCTACTCTTCTAGTAGATTAATGCATTTTATTGAAGAAAACAGCAGTGTAAAAAGACTTTAATTCTCTATAAATTTTAATAGTTACTAAAACAAGGACTCTGGCCCATTAAGTTACAGCCTGCCAAGTCATAGTGCTGAATCACTTAATTTCTCTAAGTAACTGTCTTATTCCAGCTTCTTAAAGGCAGCTGTTAGGAGAGCACTGATATTTTAATCAAGGAACAGGGCAGAGTCTGTCAGCTAAACAGTGATTTTGATGGGGTTTTCTTCCACAGTCTACAAATGTAAGGACCTCTCTTGGAGTTTGTAGGCTTTCACAGGAACCAACATGTGGGTGGGTACAGGATTATTTGCAGGAATCTCATGTCAGTGGAAGCCAGGAGGACATTGTTACATCCCAGTATTTCTCAATGAAGGTAGGTCCTTACCAGTGCTTATAGACTGAAAAGCTGTAACAAACAGTGGAAGGAACTCAGTATGCATTACAGTGTTGTCCCTCACACAGTGAACATAGCAGGCATTAGGTCTGTAGGAAGAGCTAGACCATAGCTCATTGTCTATGTATGTGACATATCTTTATTACTTAGCATAAGAGATAAATTCAGATCTGTCAGCAAAAGTACCAGAGATTGCATGAAGTCACTTACCTTTATGTGGCAGGTGCATTTCATGTTGAAGGGAAGAGAAGGTATACTGCAGGGGTATTGGTAGGCTGGCTCCATGCAAGGCAAAGGGGGTGACAGTTAAAAGTGGGAATGTTTAGATTAACTCCGTAGTAATTGACTCGGGAGGCAAAATAATGTCAGTCCTAGTACACTGGCCTAATTTCAGACTGGGGAGTGAGATTCTGCCTGCTGTCAGTAGGTGAGTTGTCTCCATTTTTTCTGCTAATGTCAGGTGAGAATACTGCAGGAAGATCTTTCCATATTGGTTTAAGGTCAGATCCATCAAGCAATAAAACCATTAAGCAGCATGCATTGCCCCAATGCCCAATGTGGTGCTCATCCTTTAATGTGCTGGTGATAATTAGCTACTTTATCTTTCTAGTAGGCAACTTCAATTTATTACTTTATTAAGTAGTGAAATCAAAGATTAAAATGGTATCTATAGCACATAGCTAACCAGATTGTGAAAAATGGAACTGTATGGTTTCAAATTTATGAAAATAAATATTTCTATTTAAGTAAGTGCAGTAGTTTAATTCTTTAGACACCACTTTAATTGTATTTTATTGGTGATTATTTTTCTTCGTTTTAAAGCAATTTGCTTTCTGTAGGGTGAAGTTGAGAAATAATGAATTGAATTCACATTACAAGCTACTGCCTTCCAAATTGTAAATGAATATAAATGTAATAGGAGCATAGTATTAAAATCTTTTGCAAAAGGCTATGCTATATCATTGCAGTAAACAAATACATTTTTCAAGTCATCAGTTCTTTTAATGTTGTGTTTCTACTTGGCCTTTATTTTAAGGGCTTCTGTACCCTGGCAGTGCTATCTCCAAATGTTTTAACATGTGTTGTTGCTTCAGAGCAAAAAATAACTTTTTTAGTTTGTGTTATTTGCTATAATCATTGATTAATGATCTGCTTTAAAACTAAATTAGTATTTTAAGATGTATTTGCACAGTATGGGAAAGGCACAGGCTGTGCCTTCAACACTATCTTTGTTCTAAAATTTTTATTTCCACTCAATGTTCTTAGAGGGTAATTAACAATTACCAATCAAAAATATGGAAGATTTTTGCAAATTCTACCACTCATTAATCTGAGCTGCTGTTCTCAAGAACTGGAAATTTTAGCAAAGTGGAGAGGAGGACCTGTGTCCCAGTAGGGAAGCAATATTTTCTCATGTGACTTGGACAATAACCACAGCTTAATTTCTGTGGTAAAGTGTTCTTAATCCTTACCAGAAGCTTGTGATATAATAAGGAAAAGAAGAAATTCTGTAGTAGTGATGGAACAGAAGTTGCTCAATGTAAATGCTAATTTCTTGGTTTGTATTCATGTTAATAGCTGCACTGAAAACCCCAAAACCAAATTGCTATGTTGTACAGTTTTATGTGGAACAGCAGCTGTCCATCATGAATGGAGGAAAAAAACCAAAACCAGTGTTTCTGGATGAATGGGAGGATCTAAAATCCATCAGTCAGGACTTCTTTGGTTGTTCCTCACCACCCCAGTAAAAATGGAGGACAGAGATGGCAACAGTCAGCAGGATTTCAACTGACAATTATTTTCATCTCCATTGCTGTCATTTCCAATTCTGCAAAAAGCCTGAAAACATCCTTACCTATGTACATTCACCCACTGACTTCAGTGTGAGATAAAGTTTAGTGCAAGCTTAAATGCTTTCTTGAACTAGGGCCAAAAGCTGCTGCTGCTACTAAAATCGGTCCCAGAGGGAACTTTGCATCTTTCATTGCTTCCTTTTTTGTGTACCAACATACAGGCTCCACAAAGCTTTGGAGATATGGTAGAATTTGATAAATGTTGCCTGCCTTGTTTAAAGGAGTAGCGTGGAATTGTTGGATGATAGTGCATAAAGTACATGTTATCTTCCTTTCTCTCCTGTCCATATGTGTGCTCTTTAGCACTCATTACTAGGTGAGAACTGTAGAATGGCAAGAGAATCACTGAGCCACTCTGTGTTTTGTTTCTGTCTGCTGCAGGCATAGCCTGTAGTTGTAAAAGGCATAAAAATAAAATGTGTTTAGGTGTTTTCTCCTGTTTTTGCCTGCTTTGAAACTGTTCAGAAGCTTGCTTCTTTCTTTGGTAGAAATCTTCATTCAAATATTTGCTGAAGTGTGACTTCTCTTGAGCCTCTTTGTTCTTTTTGATTTACACAGGCAAACACACACACATGTGCAAACATACGCCCCTCTTCTGGGACTGTTGATTTAACCCTGCGTGTTTGTAGAGGAAACAAACCAAAACAAGACCAATGCACAGTATTCATAAAATTCATCCCATTGGCAGTGCAGATAGCCACTATGATCTGTCAGCTGATCATCTGTTTCTGTCCCTTGCAATACATAGTGCAGTTTTTAATACAAGACACCTTGCTGGGTAGCTGTCATCGGTTAAAACCCAATGTGCTATCTGTGAGAACAGCTCCAGATCATGCTATCAGCATAAGATGTATTGAAGGGCAGTGACAAATGAACCACTGTTGTAAATTAGGGCCTGATGATGTTTTCTTCTCTTTTTGCACTACAGAGCTCTTCTGTATCTCCCTCAGCCAGTTTCAGAACAGCAGAAAAGCACAGAAATTCAACAGATTACTCTTCAGATAGTAAAAAACAGAAAACAGAAGAGAAGGAAATAGCAGCTCGTTACGTGAGTAGATTGTCTGCATTGTGTATTGTTGAACTTCAGTGTTCCTCTGTAATTCCACCAGATTCCTGCTGCATAACTAATTTTAAAATTGAGGATCAAATTTTAAGTGGTTCTTGCTGCGTACCTCTAATGTCTCTGCTGGATGAAATGTTTTGGTGCATACAACTGATACTCTTTTTAACAATATAAATACAAAGCACCTGGTAGTTGTATGACAATAGTGCTGAGCTTTAGTTAGGCTGGGACTTGTTAGTGAAGTCTAGCTTGACTTCATAGTGCAGTGCCACTTTTGGTGAAGACTTTGAGCCCGTGTCCTTCTCCACCAATGTGAAAACTGGGAAGAATGCTTTATTTGTGGCAACCTGCTAAGCAGAAGCCCTATAGGTGACCAAAAGACTTTAATTGTGTTACCACATAAAGCTTGGTAAAAGTGAATGGTACATTTCAGATTTGTGAGCAGCCTTCCTGTGTTTTCATACTTACTAAGAGACATTGGGATATGAAATAAAATATTTTTAACACATTGTGATTTGTCATTACAGGACAGCGATGGTGAAAAGAGCGATGACAACTTGGTAGTTGATGTTTCCAATGAGGTATACACAAGTGGTTTTCCTACCTTATAGAAATGGTGGTGAGGGTATCTTCAGTGGTTTCTGTGCATATTGGTTTTATGAAAAGGATTATGGCATTTGCCTTCATAAAGGAACTTGAAATGCCTGAGGGAATCCAGTCAGATCCTCTTTCTTTAGAATACAAATCAGATCTGTAACACTTCTACAAAGTACTTCTTTGTTTCCCCTGTGAACAAAAAGTTCTCTTGAGATATTTGAAGCCAGCCCAGCACAACAGAGGGGATGCAGCTTGTAACAGTGTCCGTCTTTTCTTTCACTCTGGCCATGACTTCGTGTGTGAACCTTACCAGGTCTGCCAAATGCATCAAATCTTTTCAATCGGTCACTTGAAAAAAGATATTTACTTGCCTGTTTCTATATCCATAGATTTTTGGCATTATTTTTCATGGCTAGTGGCATCAAATTTTAAGACTTTTTTTAAAAAAAAATTGTCCTTCATTATGCCTCTCAATTTTACAATTGTATGAGCTAAATCAATTAAGAATGGAAGGATTATGTCACTTCCTCTGACAGATCTTCATTCCAATTTGAGGACTGCTCGAGACAAGAACTAGTGGCTAGTATGAAGTTTTTATGCTAACCCATATTCCTGATATTTAGGATCCTTCTTCTCCCCGTGGGAGCCCAGCACACTCTCCACGGGAAAATGGCTTGGACAAGACTCGACTGCTGAAAAAAGATGCACCAATCAGTCCGGCATCTATTGCATCCTCTAGCAGTACTCCTTCCTCCAAATCCAAAGAACTTAGCCTTGTAAGTGCTTCAAAATGCTTCTGACCCCTGATCATATGCTGAAATACATGCTTACCAGATTTCTGTCTGGACACAATTTGTATTTCCACAGCTATCAATAAAGCACTGTGAAGCATCAATTTAATATTAGTTTAATTTATCGTTTCAAGGGAGCCTAATAAAATAATAGAAAGTCCACAGTCTTTTTTTGGGATATGAAGAGGTTATTTTCACTGGTGGTGTGGGTAGATGATAGATGTGGTGTTCTGAGAGATATTCTTTTCCTCCCTCATATGAAGAACTGTTATTCTGAGAATAAATAAAAGTACACAGCGGTTTCTTGAGCTGTTTTCCTGTGCTGTGGTTTATAGCAAATTCAGTTCCCTGCTTGGATGTGATTTGGTTGTTAGCTTTGTTTGAATTACCAGGCTATATACAACAACAATAATTTTTATTTTCTATCTAAAAAGTAATCTGTCATTTACAAGAGCCTTCCTTGACTTGCATCGCAAATCATAATGCAAAAGAAAAGAGCTGCCTGCAAGGGGTGTTCTTTCCTTTCCTGTTTGTGACCACAGTTAATCACCTGCCTTAGCTACACAGTAATTCCCCTCTTGGTTCTTCACAGGACAGGATATGCAATTATTTAAAGAAATAAAATAAATAAAAAGAAAGCTTTAAGTGATTGTGGTGCTCAGGAAAGGTGATGGAATGACAGGTTCAGACCTGGGAGTCAGTGGTGTGTCTGATGAACAAGCCTGTCACAAGAGCAGCACTTCACAGTTTCTGACTTTATACCCATCACTGTCTCCATCCTGTGTTGCTAGCACCACACTTGGGTTTGAATAGTTGGTCAGTTCAGGGACTTTTTTTCTGCTCTTGTCCATCCCCCACAGAAAATCATAATCATAGTGGGAGCATGTCCATGAGCATAGTGAGACCACTGATGGGTTTCACATGTGCCGTCAATTGTCAGATGGCAATGATTTTCAGTCATTTGCCTCATTCTGAATCATACAGATGCTCCTGATGAGAAAAGCTTTGAATTTGGGTAATTACCAAAGCCATTCTATCTTTTTCCATGTCTTTGCATCTTCTCTTCATTACCAGGGAGTGTTGAAACCCAAACCCGGAAGCTAAATATCACTAATATCATTAATCACTGACCACTAGCTATAAAGGTAAAATAATTTACAAACTGTCTTCCTTTTTCCTTCTTGGTGATTAGAATGAGAAATCTACCACTCCTGTGTCTAAATCAAACACCCCAACTCCACGGACTGATGCCCCAACTCCAGGCAGCAACTCCACTCCCGGACTGAGGCCAGTGCCCGGCAAACCCCCAGGTGTGGACCCGATAGGTTAGTGTCCATATATTTCAGTGGTGTGAAACAGTGACCATTTGTCCCTTCTCAGGCTCCCTTTAAATCTGATGACAAGTCAGTATGTTACAGTTGCTTAAACTGGGTACTGAGGTGGTTCTTCAGCACTGTAATAGAGTGTTGTGTGGCTTTCCTTGGCTGGCTGGCTGGTAGTTTTGGTTATTTGTGGGTTTTTTTGCAGTTTTCCAAACTCATATTTCATCTGATGACTCTAGAATGCCTTTGTGACTTCTCACTTTCCCCTCTCTTCTTATAGCTTCAGGTTTAAGGACACCTATGGCAGTACCGTGTCCTTACCCTACTCCATTTGGTATCGTGCCACATGCTGGTATGAATGGGGAGCTGACCAGCCCTGGAGCTGCCTATGCTGGTCTCCACAATATTTCCCCACAAATGAGCGCAGCAGCTGCAGCAGCAGCAGCAGCAGCAGCTTATGGGCGATCTCCAGTGGTAAGTGTTTGCCGTTAGTGCATTTAGTTTTGAGAGCTGTTTATATTAAGTATAAGACCTGTGGGGTTAACTCTAGTTCACTCACTTTGTGGTTTGGGGAGTATGCTATGGAGAACATGAATTAAACAGTCTTCCTTTGCCTAACTCTTACTTTAATACACCTTTTTGTTTTGCTTGGGGAAAACTATAGGTTGGTTTTGATCCACATCATCACATGCGAGTCCCAGGCATCCCTCCTAATCTCACAGGCATCCCAGGAGGAAAACCGTGAGTATCAAACATTCAGCTTTAAAAGTCAATCATCTGTTGGAAGTCGTGTTCCCTTGCTGGTTGGAATTCCCCTTAGCTACTGAAAACTATTGTGTGAATAGAAATAAGTATAGCTATTCAGCAAGAGCGGGAGAATCACTGTGTAATCTTAAAAGTTGCATTTGTAAATTTGTTTTGAAGATTAATAGCAGTCGACATGGACTGGGTGATACAAAGTAAAGGAGACAGAAATAAATGGAAAAGGGAGATGAACTTCAAATCTGACTGATTGGTTGTTTATGGAAATGCAAACTGGAATGGGATCTCAGCTTTCCATCTCTACTGTACTCTGCTTTTCAGTTTAAAAAAATTATTTCTTTGTTCACAAAAGCCTTGCAATTACTTGCAAGCTTAGCAGCTGTGTGCAGAAAAAGGAGCACTGAAATGTTTTGTTTGATTGAAAATACTGGAAAGAATTATTTTATGGTAATATTCAGATTCATCCTTGATGGAACTGACCCGTATAATGTGACCTGCTTTACCAGGCTTTTTGATCCTTGGAGGAAGAATTACAGACAAAGAACCTTGTGCTCACATTCCTCTTGAGGTAGAGAGGAGAAAAACTAAAGCAGATACACAAACCATATTGATCCAGATTTTCTGTAAGGTTCATTCAGTTCCACTTCCTTGTGACACTTCTGGGAGACCAGTTTGTACTGGAGAGTTTGACGGTCAAGCAATGTTTTTGCCAATCCTTCTCAAGCTCTTTTATGTGTGAACATGCTTCTGTAGGAGTGGTTGAGGTTAGGCACACACTTGGATTTGTGTGAATAAATGCATACACTTACCTGCCAGTGAGCTTGCAGACACATAGGATTAACAGTGTATGGTGACAAGTGATCAGGCCTAGTGCCCATACGTGTACATGCATCACACAAATCATGAACCAGGTCCAGATCTCTCAGGCGTCACACACTGGTAACCACCTTGATTTACTTTTCTGCTAGTTGTGCCATCCTGTTAGGTGAATACATAAGGCAGGTATGGAAATCGATGTACAGCAGCTTGCAGACCAGCTGTTTGCATGAAAAATTCTGTGAGGCACAGATCTTCACCCGTTACATACAATGGAAATGTCTTGATGTAATGTTCAAATGCTCACTGGATTTAAGTTCATCCCTGATGGAGTCAGTCACCTGGAAAGAAGTGTCACTAGATCTACTAGGCTTTGCTTGTTGTGGTGAGAGAAATGGCAATTGCCAGGGTTCAGAGACCTCCCTGCTTGCATCTCAGTTCTGTTAAAATTGAGAGGAATAAAACATGAGGCAAACTGAAATCAAATCAGTTCAATTCTGGTACGTCTCCAAGATTTTTAAATGTTGTTGCTGTGTTGATGTCTATTTTAAACATTTAAATGTAACTGCCATTTGTCTACCAGTGGGCCTGAAACTTAAAATCTGTGGTTCTTTTAGCATGATTGTATTGACTTTTGTTTTGAGTGTGATAGTTGTCACATCTTCCAGGATTGTTATTTTCTCATTTACTTCTTTTTTACCTTAGAGGGAAATTTGTGTGAATTCTCTGCACTGTTAAGTGTCCTGAAACAGAGTGGGCAGCATATGGTACATTAGGGATCTGGCCCCTAGTAACTTTCTTCTCGCTTTGGTATTGTATCAAACTCTTGAGTATTGTATGGTCTATAAATAGGAAAGATAGCTAATGCATTTTGTGCTACTGAAAATTATTGATCTAGTATTAATGTACTATGAATCTTAAATGACAAATTCAGTAGTTTAATTGTGAATACTGCCTTCTTTAGTCACTTCGAAGCATCAGTTAAGGAAGTGAACTTACCAAGTATTCTCGTAAAACAACTTCTTTGTGAGCTCTTCTCATCCCACCATTGTGACAATGGATTTTTCACAAGCATTATGATGATTTTTTAGGTCTAAGGAAATGAAAGCCTTCCATTAAGCATACCTTGATATATATAGGTGAACCCTCTTACAAATTTCGTGTTCTTGTAATAGATGTAGTGTATCAGGTAGCATCTCAGAACAAGGCAATTTCAGAACCTAACTGCTCCCTGGAAAATACTTTGAGATAAATCTGTTGATAGGTTATTCACAGGTGGCATAAGTGGCAATCACGCAACACAT